>NC_030685.2:50164799-50336515 GCF_000004195.4 Xenopus tropicalis
AATACACTGTATATATAGAATATAAATGTGACAATATAAGGCTTATTAGTAACACTCAGCACACTGAATCTGTGAGTACCACAGACTTTCCAGGATAGGGAGTCCTAGATCATTGCTGCTGATGCTGAAAATTTAGGCTGGTGCAGTAAGTACTATAAAATATGGTATTTTTAGCCATATTCATTTTTAGGGTTTAGTTCTTCTTTAACTCTTTTTTAGATCAGAAATCACATAGCAAATATAACAGGGACACTTAACAACTAAAAACTGGTTCAGGTTAGTGGGTTTTCCTTTGGATCACAACAGAAAACCTCATTAGAGGCTTTATGCAAATATACATTTGAGTAACCAAATTAATATGCCTATAAATATTGGGGTTCTGCAAATATGTAAAAAAAACACCATATTTGTGTAATTAGTAAATGTATCTCATATGGATTTTTCCTTCACTGTGACTCTTTTACTGAAGTGGTTCTGATTAATATTTACCTGTAGACGGAATAGAACAAAAGTCAGTACACCTTGTGCTGATGGCCATATACTTCCACTGTATACACTGACATTATAGTTCCATTATAGGCCCCCCCCCCCATACCACATTTCCAAAAAATTTGGGACAGTTGCAACGAAAGAATGGAAAGGTTGTCTAATGCTAAAAAGAGTGTCCCAGAGAAGTTGAGTCTCTCAGAAATAAAGATGGGGAGGGCACTACACTGCCTGGGCCAATATCACAGCAGGATACAAATAATGTTAAATGTATAAAATTTGCAAAGAATCTATAGTACATTATATCACTAAATTATTCAGAGAAATAAAAATAAAAACCAATAAAAGATGTCCACGATCTTTGGGCCCTTAGGTGGCACTGGATTAAAATAGACACAATTCTGTAATGAAAAGCACTGCATGGCTCAGGAATACTTCCAAAGACCATTTTTTTGCTTTGTTCCTCTGCACCTTACTACATCTCTTAAACCTCACATAAACCTTTCTGTTTTACTGCTCCTCATATTTGGAATCCCACCCCTGAATTCCTCTGGAGACAATCCTCCCTCAGTCTCTTCAGAACTAAACTCAAAGACTACTTCTTAGAGCACTTGCATTGCACCTGAACTGGGAACTGGCATTAATAGTGCAGTGTCAAACACTGTATAAGAATAAAGAAGAATACCATCAGCTGTTTCAATGGCACAAATAATAGCCTGCAAATTTGTCTGTTAATGCCCATTTTTGATACTGGTAACCTGTTCTCCTGTTAACTTGGTTAACAGTTAGTACTAGTGGTTGTATTTATAGTTTATGTATGTGAGTGTATAGATTGGTAGGTGTGGGTTAGGTGTGCAGGGTTTACTTGGATGGGTTGAACTTGATGGACACTGGTCTTTTTTCAACCCTTTGTAACTATGTAACTATATGGTGCAAAGCCCTGGTGACAATCACCCCAGCAGATTACATATCCTTTGGGAAAAATAGTATCATGTGGAAACCAAGGCGTCAATGGAAAGCACCTGAGTTCATAAGTATCTTTCCTTGGAGTGTCATTGACCTTTTCAAAGTTTTAAACAAATATATGGCAATAATACCATTGTTGACACAGTAAATGTATTATTCCTGTTGCTTTAGAAAGGTATAAATGCATCAAAAATTTAATCTCAGAAGGCTACTTCACTGAAACTTCATCAACACATGAAACCCTTTAGCAGTCGAAATTCATAGTACTACAATGCTACCATGCTACCTGATACTACATCTTACTTCACTCTGGAAACAGATTAAGGTGACCCTAACTCAGTAGTCTAAAAGTCTAAAAGGCTTTCTAAAGCTACTTGGTAGCAATAGCTGACCAGAAACCTTATTTTTAACACAACAAACATAGGCTTAACTTCCAGTAAAACACACTGAAAGGTTTGAGGGCCTACTGAACCCCAGATGAGCAGATGCATATGTAACACCTATTTCAGCTCAATAGCTGCTTTCCCGGACTAGTACCAGTAGAACATGGGTTACACTGTACTCTCTTACCCAGAATGGGCCTTCGCTAAGTGGAAGAGGAAGGTGAGGGTGTTGTGCAACTACACCTCTCTTGCTGCTATGCAGAAAAATGAAACCAGAGGGCGCCAGAGGTTCTTGCAAATAACAAAATGATAAGTGTTTATTGAACATCCACAGGGTTTACTCACAATACAGCTTCAGAGGCCATTGGTACATGCAACATATACCGAGTGTATATTCAGACTGACACTCTCCTGCGGGCAGACTGGCAGGAATCTCCCTTCACCTCTGCGACACACCCTGTAGTGGATCCCTCAGGGAATTCTCTATCCTGATTCCCTATTCACTTGGATCCCTACACTACAGGCAATGTGGCCTGGGAGAACTATCTCCAGAAAAACTGCAAATCCTATGCAGGAGCTCATGCTGCTCATTCTATCTCAGCCCTAACTGCCTTACACTCCTAGAGTGTACTATAAAGGGAGCTACACCTGCCACTATCTAATGCCTCATTCACGGGCCCTGTTCCCCGACTTTACTGGGCCTGGGCCCATGCCCTGGGCTCTCAGCACACATCCACCTTGTCCCTAAGGTGGAAGCAAACAACAGGAAGGTGCCACTCCTCTCCCCACACTATACCAAAGTCAGGCAGGATGTGGTCACTATACCTTCTAACCAATAGCACACATGTTAATGAACTCACTTAGATACATTCCCTTCTGCCCAGCAACTAAGGGAACTGAACCTGTAGGGATTTAAAGCCATAGGGACCATTTAACCCTATGGGTCCCTACACATAGTTACCATAACATTTAAGACATTACTGTTTGCAATATTCTTCAATACAAGATGCTGAAAATGAAGGAACAGTTTTTTCTTCATATTTTCAATGTATTGCTACCTTGGTTTGGAGGGCTAAAGCTGTATCATTAGAACCTGACATGCGTGAAACAGACATTGTCAGCCGTGGCACTGACACTTTGTATGCAACATATCTCAGGTAAAGGCACCATTCTTCTTTTCATCTTTCAGGGGGTGATATATCAACGGTCGAGTTTGATTTTTTTTCTCAATTCGAGTTTTCTGGCGAAAATCTTGAATTCGAGTTATGTTTTGAAATATTTTGTTGAATGTCTGGTATTTATTAAGCACAAAAAAACCTATAGAAGTCAATGGGAGTTGTCTAAGGCAAAGTCAAGCTATATGTTCAATTTGAGTTTACAAGTTTTCTTCGAGTTTGTTTCAAGTTTGAAATATTCGAGTACAAGTATGGGACCTGTTATCCAAAATGCTCGGGACCTGGGGTTTTCCGGATAAAAGATCTTTCTGTAATTTGTATCTTCATAACTTAAGTTTGCTAAAAATCATTCAAATATTGAATAAACCCAATAGGATTGTTTTGCCTCTAATACGGATTAATTATTTCTTAGTTGGGATCAAGTACAAGGTACTGTTTTATAATTACAGAGATAAAGGAAATCATTTTTAAAAATTAGAATTATTTGCTTACAATGGAGTCTGTGGGAAATGGCCTTTCTGTAATTCTGAACTTTCTGGATAACAGGTTTGCGGATAAGGGATCCCATACCTCTATTCGAGTTTTTTTTATTCACACTTAAATAAATGAGCATTCAATATGTGAGTTTAAGTGATTTCGAAAAACAAACTCAAATTCACAAATTCGAAAATTGATAAATAAGCCCCTCGGTGTATTAATATAATGTGTCATTGGCCAAAAGTTGTATTCAGTTGTGAGATAAATGGGATGTGATGCCAGGGGAAAAGTAATGTTTCACAATATAAGTGTTTCAGTTCAAAGCCATTTTTCTGATAGCTTTCTGTTAATATCAATTATGATACCAAATTAGTTAGAATCTCAGGAGGTGGAAACTGCATTGGATGTTATCCATCCTATCTACTAGAAAACCACTAAAATGCCACTAAGGTCGCAGTACAATAAAGTCTAGGAAATATTCCTCAGTCAGTTGATTAGTTAGTGGTATGTTCCCACCTCTTAGTACTGAACAATAATATTGCCTTATATAGTTGATGCCATACACAGATATTTAACCATAACACCACAAATATTTTTTAAATATATCTCCAAAAATGCCCTTACATACTATCAGTAAAATAGATTAGTCTATTATCCATCCAGTCCCTACAGGATCACTTAATTTCCTCCCAACTACACAACTAACAGCTGTAGTTGGGTCTCTTCTAGATCAAAACCCCTCATCAATAGATGCTAAGCTTTTTTAAAGCTCTCAGATATCAGTTCAATCCAAATCAAATTCAAGATGTACAATCCATCTCTATACTCGAGGATGGACTAAATGACGCCCTCTAACTATAAACTTATATAAATCTTGATTTTATCATAAAACGTTGATGACCTGGAGAACATAAGCCTCAGATGTAACTTATGTTTGTTTTTTTTTTTGATCCCAGAAGACTGGAAGGCAGCATGACTAGAGACAGAACTGGCAAGATTGCTACTTGGTCCCGGCAGGACTATTTGGTACAGGCATGACATGTACATGTAAAACAAACAAGTCAGGTAAGTTTGGTAATTGTAGCAGGCAGAACAAGCAAGGCATCCACTGCTGGTACTGGTAACAGACAGTAATGGCAAAGTGGTGAAAAAAAAACTTGAGAAGAGATTAAGCCCATGTCCAGTTAAAGGTCAGGGCAGGCACAAATCAGGAAAGCCACTCCACACTGACCAGCACACCCTGGCCTTTTCACTCTATTCCGCCTGGTGCACAGTATTCGGAGAGACTTCTGCACTCTCCACCACATTCCAGATAGCACAAAAATACACAAAGGGGCATGTCCCCGAAACGTTATATGGTTTGCTACTAATAAAAATTAGCTTAACTATGTCCTGTTGTGCCAGTATTTTTGTGCTATTTGAAACAAATCAAAGGAAAGGTCAGGAGTCGAACAACAGAGAGGTCATTTATGTGGCAGAAGTGCAAGAGCACTTTCATTGGTAAGGGTTGAGGGAAAGATTTACTAAATGTAAATGCTATAAACATCTTGCAGGCAACGTTTTAAAGTTCCATTTCAGCATGGCTCCATACATACCTATGTAAGTACCTCTCTGCTGAAACTGGTAGTAATTCCATAATACCACTTACTTTCTGTGATAAATGTGTGTACAGAAAAATACTGCACCCTATACTTTGTAGGCAAACCTGAAAAAACGAATGGAGTGTCAGCGTTTATAAATTCCCCTCAGTACTTGGCATTTATGCATGTGTGCAGATATTTAGTTTTTTTTAATATTCCCAAAGGAAACACAGCTTCAGCTCTTTAACATCCTAAAGCTGTAACTCTGTTGTAGGCAATCCTTTCCTCAGCTTGACAACATGATTGCCTTAGCATAGTACAGCTCCCATATGAGTAGGGGGAATTTACTATGGAGGGAATTTACTGTCCTACAGAAAAGGACCTTTAGATTTAATTTTTTAAAAAGAAGTTGACTGTGCATGTGAAAATCTATTGCGTCTTTGGCTGCAAACACAATAAAAGAACAGTACAGTAAATGCATTGTATGTAGATTTTTGTTTCCTGTACACAACCTGGCACAAGTAACACCTGTCATTGTTTCTGTCCACATCCTTTTGCAGAGAAACATTTTCAGGATTTCTTCTTACTGGTAAGTTATATGATGATTATATGTTCCTTCTAATATTGTCAGGTATGGCATCCATTATCCAGAGACCAATTATCGAGGTGGCTATTTTTCTATTAAACTATTTTTATTTTATTTTTTGCTAATATTCATTCTCACTGTGTTAATAAGACAGAATCTTATATTTGATTTTTATTTAAGTTGCTAAAATGATTGAGTTATTTTTAAAGTTTAAATATTTTTAGTAGTTCTATGGTATGTTATTGCAAATTAAGGAAAGACCTTTTATAAGTAAAACCTTCCATGTCTCAACCCAATTCCAGTAGTATGTTACTATGTACTATTTTACAAAACATAGTAATATCCAATTATAGTTGCCTGCAACTTTTCCGTACACAATTAAATATAAATGTAATTGCAGTTGACATCGCTATTTATCCTTTCTGTTCTCTAGTTCTAGCTTAAAGGAACAGTAACACCAAAAAATAAAAGAGCTTTAAAGTAATAAAAATATAATGCACTGTTGCCCTGCACTGGTAAAACTGGTGTGTTTGCTACAGTAACACTACTATAATTTATATAATAAGCTGCTGTGTAGCCACGGGGGCAGCCATTCAAGCTGGAAAAAAGGAGAAAAGGCACAGGTTACATAGCAGATAACAGGCTGGTGGCTGACTGAATCAACTGCTTTTTCAATTCAACAAAAAAAAGGGATAAGTATTTTTTATTAACTTTATTCAGAATCACTGTGTTTTCTAACTGTTGGGTTTAAATTTTTTCAAAAGTATTTGCTCTTTTTGGTGCCAATTTACAAAGTTTGGTTAACTATAAGGCTTACAGCAGGTTTGCCAGAGTTACATTCCTTTGTAATTACCCTCAGTTTGAGGGGGTGGGGTTTGATTAGTTGACCTTAACAGACTGTATAAATAGAACCACTGGCACTCCAGTGGAGCTTGCTCTGGTGGTAGGTGCTCTGTAAGTGATTGCTCTTTAAGTGGGGGCTCTATAAGTGGAGTTATAATCACAGGAGTTAGTGGGGGCTCTATAAGTGGAGTTATAATCACAGGAGTTAGTGGGGGCTCTATAAGTGGAGTTATAATCACAGGAGTTACAAACTAAGGGAGTTAAAACAAGGTAAAAAAAAAAAAAAAAAATTTTTTTGTTTAATAGCCTTTTTTCACCAATTTTTGTTTAACTGTTTCTGTAACTGGGAGAATGAGTGGCAGCAACATTGAAGGTATGACACAGTGCACAGCCTGCCGCATGTATGCAGTTGTGGAACAACAGTTCCAAAGTGCATACCTCTGTTGTGGATGTGAGCGAGTTGCCACTTTAGAGGCTCGCGTTAGAGCACTAGAGGAACAAGTTGCAACACTGCGTTCTATTGACAATCTTGAAAGAAGTCTCTTGCTAACTGAACAAGAACTAGCGGGGTCAGATAGTATGGGGGGAGGGGAGCAAGGAAAGGATGATAGGGCAGTAAGCTGGGTGACAGTTAGAAAATCGAGTGTGGGGAAAAGAAAAAGGGAGGCTGCTCCAGGGTTTGCGCATCCCAACAGATTTGCCAGATTGTGTGAAGAAGATGGGAGTGTGAACTCTGGACTGGCGGTTCTAGATGAGGCTGATCTCTCTAACAGCCGGGAGACCAGTTTCTCTAGTAGTGGTGGGGAGGAGAGCAGAGCTAGGCCTAAACAGATGGTGGTTATAGGGGATTCAATCATTAGGAAAGTGGACAGGGTAATCTGTCGAGCGGATCGCTTCAACCGGACAGTTTGCTGTCTTCCTGGTGCCAGGGTTCGGCATGTGGTTGATCGGGTCGACACATTATTGGGAGGGGCTGGGCATGACCCGGCTGTCTTGGTACATATCGGTACTAACGACAAAATGAACGGTAGGTGGGGGACCTTAAAGAGTGAGTTCAGGGATCTAGGCTCTAAAATTAAGCAAAGGTCCTCCAATGTAATTTTTTCGGAAATTTTGCCGGTGCCGCGTGCTAGTTTAGGGAGACAGCGGGAGCTTAGGGAGCTAAATGCGTGGCTAAAGTCTTGGTGTAGGAAGGAAGGGTTTGGGTTCCTAGAGCACTGGGCTGACTTTTCTTTGGGGTACAATCTATACAGCCCTGACGGATTGCACCTCAATGGAAGGGGGTCTACTGTGCTAGGGGAGAGAATGGTTAAGAGGCTGGAGGAGTGTTTAAACTAGACAAGGGGGGGGTTGGTAAGCTAGATTCTTATGGGAGAGCTAGTGTAGATGGGGCAGTGGGACCAGTAAAGGGTTGTGGGGGAGGAGTGAGGGGGGCATATAGTTTATCAGATAAGGAGCTTCCATTGTTACAAGGGAAACAGACTAATTTTCACCTTAGCTCTAACTGTCCTTTAGCTAATGTAAGCTGTAGAGGAAGAAGTAGTAATCTCCGCTGCATGCTGGCTAATGCGCGTAGCTTGTCGGGAAAAATAGGGGAGCTGCAGGCTATTGCATGTATTGAAAATTATGACTTAATAGGTATCACTGAGACCTGGTGGGATGAAAAATGCGACTGGGCAGTGAATTTAAATGGGTATACGCTTTTTAGGAGGGACAGAGGGATTAAAAAGGGTGGAGGGGTTTGTCTTTATGTAAAGTCAGATTTAAAGCCATGTAATAAAGACATTACCAATGAAAACGTTGAATCTCTTTGGGTAGAAATTTCAGTAGGGCTGAAGGTCACAAAGAAAATGATCATTGGTGTATGCTATAAACCACCCCGTATAGATGAGGGGGATGAGGCCCAGCTACTTTTGCAAATGGAGGAGGCTTCAAAATTGGGTCAAGTTGTTATTATGGGAGACTTTAATTATCCGGACATTGACTGGAGTAATGGGGTGGCTAAGTCAGAAAAAGCTAGTAGGTTTGTAAATATGCTAAATGACAACTTTTTATTTCAGGTGGTTCAAGAACCTACTCGGAATGAGTCTATTTTGGACCTGGTAATATCTAATAATACTGAACTTATCTCTAACATTTGTGTGGGTGAGCATTTGGGGAACAGTGATCACAACATGGTCTCCTTTGAGATAATGCTACAGAGACAGCTCTATAAGGGAGTAACTAAAACGCTCAATTTTAGACGTGCAGACTTTGCCAGTTTAAGGGCATCTCTGCAATGTGTCAACTGGGAAAGGCTTTTCATGGGGTTAGACACAGAAGGAAAATGGAACATCTTTAAAACATTGCTTTGCAGGTATACACAACAGTATATTCCCCTTGTAAGCAAGGAGAGGCATCGCAAAGCAAAACCCTTATGGCTGAATAAAAGAGTTAAGGTCGAGGTTGGTAATAAAAAACGTGCTTTTAAAGCATTCAAGTTAGCTGGGACAGCGGAAACTTTCATCAGGTACAAGGAAGCAAATAAAGCATGCAAAAAAGCTATCAGGCAAGCTAAAATAGAGATGGAAAGGGATATTGCAGCTAGGAGTAAAAAGAATCCAAAATTATTTTTTAATTATGTGAATAGTAAAAAAATGAAGCAAGAAGGGGTGGGAACTTTATTATCACGGGGAGGTACGTTGGTTGATGAGAACGGGGAAAAAGCTGAAATTTTGAACTCTTATTTTTCATCTGTCTATACATCTGAGGAGCCAGATAATGAAGGCTTCCCTTTTAATATACCCAGTGCTAGTAATTTAGCTACTGGCGCATGGGTCACTCAGGAGGAAATTCAAAAGAGACTTGAACATGTAAAGGTAAACAAAGGTCCAGGACCGGATGGGATTCATCCCAGGGTATTAAATGAGCTGAGCGCTGTGATTGCCAAGCCTCTTCACATAATTTTTCAGGATTCGTTGAGGTTTGGCATGGTGCCGAGAGACTGGCGGATTGCTAATGTGGTGCCGTTATTTAAAAAGGGATCTCGTTCTCAGCCTGAAAACTATAGGCCTGTTAGTCTGACATCAGTAGTAGGAAAGCTTCTGGAAGGGGTAATAAGGGATAGGATAGTTGAATACATTGCAGTTCACAATACTATTAGTTTGTGCCAGCATGGTTTTATGCGTAACAGATCTTGCCAGACTAATTTAGTTGCCTTTTATGAGGAGGTGAGCAGGAACCTTGATGCTGGAATGGCAGTTGATGTCATCTACTTAGATTTTGCTAAAGCGTTTGATACAGTACCTCACAGAAGGTTAATGATCAAATTGAGGAATATTGGCCTAGAACATAATATTTGTAATTGGATAGAAAACTGGCTGAAGGATAGAGTACAAAGAGTGGTGGTAAATGGAACATTTTCTAATTGGGCCAGTGTGGTTAGTGGAGTACCGCAGGGGTCAGTCCTTGGTCCTTTGCTTTTTAACTTGTTTATTAATGACCTGGAGGTGGGCATAGAGAGTACTGTTTCTATTTTTGCTGATGACACTAAATTGTGCAAAACTATAAGTTCCATGCAGGATGCTGCCGCTTTGCAGTGCGATTTGACAAAATTGGAAAACTGGGCAGCAAACTGGAAAATGAGGTTCAATGTTGACAAGTGCAAAGTTATGCACTTTGGTAGGAATAATATAAACGCAAACTATCTACTGAATGGTAGTGTGTTGGGGGCATCCTTAATGGAGAAGGATCTAGGGGTTTTTGTAGATCACAAGTTGTCTAATTCCAGGCAGTGTCATTCTGTGGCTACTACAGCAAATAAAGTGCTGTCTTGTATAAAAAAGGGCATTGACTCAAGGGATGAGAACATATTTTTGCCGCTTTATAGGTCCCTGGTAAGGCCTCACCTTGAGTATGCAGTGCAGTTTTGGGCTCCAGTCCTTAAGAAGGATATTAATGAGCTGGAGAGAGTGCAGAGACGTGCAACTAAACTGGTAAAGGGGATGGAAGATTTAAGCTATGAGGTTAGACTGTCGAGGTTGGGGTTGTTTTCTCTGGAAAAGAGGCGCTTGCGAGGGGACATGATTACTCTGTACAAGTACATTAGAGGGGATTATAGGCAGTTGGGGGATGTTCTTTTTTCCCATAAAAACAATCAGCGCACCAGAGGTCACCCCTATAGATTAGAGGAACAGAGCTTCCATTTGAAGCAGCGTAGGAGGTTTTTCACGGTGAGGGCAGTGAGGCTGTGGAATGCCCTTCCTAGTGATGTGGTAATGGCAGACTCTGTTAATGCCTTTAAGAGGGGCCTGGATGAGTTTTTGAACAAGCAGAATATCCAAGGCTATTGTGATACTAATATCTACAGTTAGTATTACTGGTTGTATATATATAGTTTATGTATGTGAGTGTATAGATTGGTTAGTATAGGTTGTGTGCTGGGTTTACTCGGATGGGTTGAACTTGATGGACAATGGTCTTTTTTCAACCCTATGTAACTATGTAACTATGTAACTATGTAACTATGTAACAGATAAGTTCTGTAGAATACAATAGTGTTTTATCTGTTATCTGCTATGTGCCTGTGCCTTTTCTCCTTTGAATGGCTACACAGCAGCTTATTTATATAAATTATAGTAGACTTTCTGAAGTAAACACGCAACTTTTACCAGTGCAGGGCAGCAGCACATTATATTTTAGTTACTTTTATACACTTTCATTTTTTGGTGTTACTGTTCCTTTAAAACAATGTAACAGGAGCCAGGTTTCTTCCAGGTCTTTTCATCAGCTTTAATCTTTCAGAAGTCAATGTGTTTGATAGCAATTACATTTACAAATACAAATATTTCTAATTACTAAACAATGGAACGTTATTTAGAATTACTTTTTTTCATAAGACAAAAAATTTTGTGACTGGAGGACCACAATTATTGGATCAGCATTTTTACACCAGCAGAGAAAATGCTGTGTGACACTAGTCTAAGGGGCCGATTCATTAAAACACGAGTTTGAATCCCAAATGGGAAAAATTCAGATTGGATACGATAATTTCTGAAGATCGCAAATATCACGAAAATGCTTACGAAAAAATCGTATTAGTCATGATAATATCGTATTGGCGATCCAAAAGCCACAAAATTTTCGTACCGAATGATTGTAAACAGCAGCAGAACCTTTCCAAAAAAGTCGCGTGGCGTACGAAAAAGTCACACAAGCGTGAAAAAAACGGTGAAAATACGCTCGGAGCGTTCACATGAGCGTTCATGTCTTAATAAATCTCCCCCTAAGAGTTTAATCTTTGTTAAGCATTGGGATTAGTATCGAATGGGGACAACAGACAAATCAGTACCAATTTTATACATTTCTTTGTGAATCAGCCTCTGCTGAGTATAAATCAAATAATAGGTGTTTAGGCAGAAGCATTGCTGTTGATGAGAAGAAATGTCAAGACACCCCAGTGGCTTAAACAATCTAATCGGTCAGACAGACATTCTTACTGCCTAATTATTAATCTAGTGGAGAATCTGTTCAATGTTTTGGTTATGAGGGGCTAATCTTGAATTTGGCAGGCAAATTGGTTTTTATTGTTGTCCTGACCAGTGAATTCTAATTTGTGGCATATCTGTTCATTTAATGCTACATTACTTTGTGTATCTCCTAGCTATAAAGCAGTAATATACCAGTAGTCTGTGTATCTTGGTAATGTAGCAGAATTAATTATAACAATTATTCAGTATATCATTTACGACAATTTATGACACCACGGAGATAATAGTTTAATGTAAGGCAACTGATCGTGTCCCTATTTCAGTAAGGGCTGATGGCAGATCAAGTGTAACATTGCAAGGGCTACACTCTGTGGCCCCAAATTTACATGATCTTCAGTATGTCTTGCTACCTAACAGCTAGATCACAAGGGTAGTGAGTTTAAATACAGTATGTTTATAGTGCATCTGAACACCATTGTGCACAATTAAAAGGCTCATTTACAACATCATTGCAGTGTGCAAAGTGTGATGTTCGAATGCAAATCACCATTCTCCAGCATAATTTACATGCCAAGCTATGCCCTCTGCAATAGCTCTTAAAAGAATCAAAGTGAACACAATTGCACATGCTTTTTACAATTTTGGTTCAGTTGTTAACATTTTTAAAAGTTGAGATTAAGGCAGCTTTGGGGTGCCCCAGCATCTGTAGACACACTTGCACATGATTTCTCAGAGCAGACTAGATGGATGCAATGGCAAGGACACTGGTGTAACTATAGAGGAAGCAGAACCCACGGTCGGGGGGGGGCTACTTGCGGCCGGGAGCAGAGGAAGGAGGCGTGTGGGGGACACTGGCAGGGGGCACGGGTAGTGGGCAGTTGTGGATTTCTAGGTAGTAATTGTTGTGTGCTGGGCCTATCTGAAGATTTTTTTGCAGGGGGGTCCAGTGCTGTCAAGTTACACCACTGGGCAGGGTGCATGTTGGGAACAAGTACCTTTAATGAATGCCATCAATTTGCAGACCATTGCTGTCCATTTTAGTGTAACTGCAAATGAGCCTTATGGTATAATGTAATAACAGGTGCAAACATGGGTACTCCATAGCAACCAGCAGGCACCATATACTGATCTAATGTTTGCTGTTGGTTACTAAAGCAGGAACAAACTTGATGCACATTTTTTATTACCCATTAATATTACCCATCTATGGGCAAAATACCTCCTTGGTTGAGGTTTTTTCTTCCCCAGAGCAGCTTTCTTTAATGATAAAAAGTTCAGCACCTGAAAGCTGTCTTTATGATTCCTTGAGCCTTTTGATACATTTGCCTCTAGGTGTGAATATAAAGCTTTTTGTCATTGTTTTACCTGTAGTTTCTGCCACCTAGCATGAGTGACTTTTGCATCAGCTTTCATATCTATAATGTCCATACATATTTGTCTAGATATTCTTTTTAGATTTAAATGGCTCCAATGTCTACAGTGTTCTAGTAATTTATTTAAACTTACTTTTTTATTTTTCATTGCCAACCAAGCTACATGGATGGCAAATAAGATACATGTTGACCATAGGCGGAGGGTGACTTTTTTGTTTGGGGAGGCTAAAGATGGCCCATACACAGACTGACCTACAGCTAGGGGCTGATTTACTAACCCACGAATCCGACCCGAATTGGAAAAGTTCCGACTTGAAAACGAACATTTTGCGACTTTTTCGGCGTCTTTACGAATTTTTCGTTACCAATACGATTTTTGTGTAAAAACGCGAGTTATTCGTAGCCATTACGAAAGTTGCGTAAAATCGCCCGATTTTTCCGTAGCGTTAAAACTTACGCGAAAAGTTGCGTCTTTTCGTAGCGTTAAAACTTAAAAGGTGCGAAGTTTCGCGTAAGTTTTAACGCTACGAAAAAAGCGCAACTTTTTGCGCAAGTTTTAACGCTACGAAAAAATCGCCAGATTTTACGCAACTTTCGTAATGGCTACGAAAAACTCGCGTTTTTACGCAAAAATCATATTTGTAACGAAAAATTCGTAAAGACGCCGAAAAAATCGCAAAAAATACGAAAAAATCGCAAAATACCGATCATTACGAAAAAAACGCAATCGGACTCATTTCGACCCGTTCGTGGGTTAGTAAATGTGCCCCCTAATGTGACACTTAGTGGATTCGCTGCTGGTGTAAAAAATTAACCTCCCAACTACCTCTTGCCGTTCCCACTGACTCCCAGGGATACTGTACAAAAGTGCGGGTGGGGGTGCTTTTTTTTTTTTTACCCTAAAATGCTTAGGATGTAAAAGTATTCATACGTGCACTTCTGTTAGGGGATCTGCAAACATTTGTGTTTGGGATCAGTTAGCTTAAAGGGGTAGTTCGCATTCGAATTCACTTTTATTTTTAATGGTTTTTCAGTTATTTAGCTTTTTGTTCAGCAGCTCTCCATTTGGTATTTCAGCAGCTATCTGGTTGCTAGCAACCAGGTAGTGGTTTAAACAAGAGATGGGAATATGAATAGTTAAGGGGCCTACTTGGAAAAATAAGTAATACAAAATTATAATAATAATAAAATTGTAGCCTCACAGAGCAATATTTTTGGCCCCCATTTGAAATCTGGAAAGAGGCAGAACAGAGGCAAATTATTCAAAAAAATTAATTAGGAAGACCAATTGCAAAGTTGCTAGGAATAGGCCATTTTATAACATACTAAAGGTTAACTTAAAAGTGAACCACCCCTTTAGATGTGTTAATGTTAGTTTTATAGCAAGAAAGGCAGTGGGTACTGACTCCCCATTATATACAGTGAGACGCAGTCCGTATTTACAAACCCAGCACATTATATACAGTGAAGCAGTGGGTACAGATGGCAGATATTCAGGCCCTGGCACTATTACACTGGCAATGATATACAACATTGGCCCCACTGTAACTTACTATAAATGAACAAAACAATGACAAAAATAAAAAAAAAAATAGTAAGTGCAAAAAACAACAACAAATATATAAACACACAATGAGCTTTTTCAGAGGGAAAGAGTTAACTTACCCTCCATCTGTTAGGGTAGGGGATAGATTATAAATTATTATAGATGTCAGGTCAGGCAAAAAACAATTTAATGTTAGCTAGTGATTCTTTAGAACTGTATAGTGCCTGTGTATAGTGCCTGGGTATAGTACCTGTGTATAGTGCCTGTGTATAGTACCTGGGTATAGTGCCTGGGTATAGTGCCTGGGTATAGTGCCTGGGTATAGTGCCTGTGTATAGTGCCTGTGTATAGTGCCTGGGTATAGTGCCTGTGTATAGTGCCTGGGTATAGTACCTGGGTATAGTGCCTGGGTATAGTACCTGTGTATAGTGCCTGTGTATAGTACCTGGGTATAGTGCCTGGGTATAGTGCCTGTGTATAGTACCTGTGTATAGTACCTGTGTATAGTGCCTGGGTATAGTGCCTGGGTATAGTGCCTGTGTATAGTGCCTGGGTATAGTACCTGTGTATAGTGCCTGTGTATAGTACCTGGGTATAGTGCCTGGGTATAGTGCCTGTGTATAGTGCCTGTGTATAGTGCCTGGGTATAGTGCCTGTGTATAGTGCCTGGGTATAGTACCTGGGTATAGTGCCTGGGTATAGTGCCTGTGTATAGTGCCTGTGTATAGTGCCTGGGTATAGTGCCTGTGTATAGTGCCTGGGTATAGTGCCTGGGTATAGTGCCTGGGTATAGTGCCTGGGTATAGTACCTGGGTATAGTGCCTGTGTATAGTACCTGTGTATAGTGCCTGGATATAGTACCTGGGTATAGTGCCTGTGTATAGTACCTGGGTATAGTGCCTGGGTATAGTGCCTGGGTATAGTGCCTGTGTATAGTGCCTGTGTATAGTGCCTGGGTATAGTACCTGTGTATAGTGCCTGGGTATAGTGCCCGTGTATAGTACCCGTGTATAGTGCCTGGGTATAGTGCCTGTGTATAGTTCCTGTGTATAGTGCCTGGGTATAGTGCCTGTGTATAGTGCCTGGGTATAGTGCCTGGGTATAGTGCCTGGGTATAGTGCCTGTGTATAGTGCCTGGGTATAGTGCCTGGGTATAGTGCCTGGGTATAGTGCCTGGGTATAGTGCCTGGGTATAGTGCCTGTGTATAGTGCCTGGGTATAGTACCTGGGTATAGTGCCTGGGTATAGTGCCTGTGTATAGTTCCTGTGTATAGTGCCTGGGTATAGTGCCTGTGTATAGTACCTGTGTATAGTACCTGTGTATAGTACCTGTGGGATGGAATCTGAAGCAAAAGTTGAGAGTTGGTTCTTAGGTAAAGTTACAGCTGCAGATTCTTCTTTTCAGTCTTCATTTCTGCACTGTTTCCCGATCCCTGTGTGCATCTGTGCTCTGATTGGTCAATTTTACTGTCTGTCAAGGAAGCTGTGCTCTGATTGGAGAATCCAGAAAAAGAAAGATCCAATCGGAGCACAGCAAAACGGGCTTGAGGAACTCATTTCCAGGACAGTGCAGAAACGGAGTAAGGTGGTTTTTTTTTTTTTTTTTAATGTGCCAAGCAGGTTTGGGGAGGCTTAGCCTACCCTAGCCTTATGGAAAATCCGCCTATGATGTTGACTACAGCATATCACTATTTCCTTTATCTTTGTAGATGACATGTGTTTCTGCCTACATCTGAAATGGCTGAAGCACAAAAAGAACCTTATGTAGGTTATTTCCAGACAGTTATGGTCAGACTGTTATGATCAGAACCCAACTTTGTATACTGTTTTAAATTTTAGCAACAGCAACATAATGGCAATTATACAAAATTTATATTTTTCACTATATTTTGAAAGGCGTAAGCATAATAAAATAGATACACTTTTAAAATAAAGTATTGGAAAGGCCTGGTATTTCCTTCGGTTAGGTAAGGTAGATGTGGTTTCTCTTTTTGTGTGCAGTTACAGTATATTCATGTATTCACTGATGTACAACAAGAAAAATGGATCTCAGTAATGAATAATGTAGATACTGCAGTAAGAGATAAGACATAGTGATCCTATTAAAATCCATTGCTTTACTATCTGGCAATAAAGTGGTTAATTTATTCTGAAGGAAATTAAAAAGTCTTCCTAACCTTGGGGCTTCCCAAAGAAAAGATGCCTGTGATAAAAGACTGGATACATTCTGATTTTTTTTATTATTCTTTCTGGCTCCATGGTTACAGGAGGAATGCTGTGGATGTCAATATAGGGGCCTTGCACTGAATAAAGTTAACCCTTTTACTGCTTGTGAGGTTTCCTTACATTTATGTTAGCCATACAAAAAGTAATCCAATGCTTAGTATCTAGTGCAAACAGTACAAATTCTAAATTTATAACAGTGAAAAGAGCTGTCCAGAGCCATACTATTTATAAAAAAAATTAATCTAATAAACCTATCAATTGCAAAAGCCCATTTTTTTACATAAAGAGGCAGGACAAATTCATTCTCCATGAAAAAGACCATAACTTCTACCCCTATGCTGCCTGGAGAGAGTGCTTAGGCCTCCATGATAGTAATACTGAACAGTGCCTCGTGCCCCTCAGAGCTAGACACTGCAGTGCAGAGAAACCATGCCCCTGCTTTGCTGGACATATTGAAGAGAGCTGCACGAAAAGCTTTCCAAACACTTCTGAAGACAAACCATTCCTATTCCTCCAGCTTTTTCATTTAACTCTTTTGATTTGCTTGCCCTTCAAATTATCTCTGTATGAGTGGCTGTCATTTACCGACCTCTGTCAGCCTCCTCCTCTGCTACCTTCCTTTCTGACTTTGAAAACTGGATCTCTTTTTTCCTCTGTGCTGACAGCCCTACAATCATCTTTGTGTATTTTAACTCACATATTGATGATCCCTCGCAACCCTGGTCCTCTTGTTTTCTCCACCTAACCGCTTTCTTTGAACTCCAACAGTGGACAGACACTCCACCTCATAAGGAGGACCACTTTCTGGATTTAGCCCTTACTAAAAATCTGTCCCTCTCTGATTTTAACAGTGTCCCATTCACCCTCTCTGACCATCATTTGGCTACATTTTCTGTTTCACATTCTCCTTCCCAACCTGCTCCTTCCCCCACTGTACTAATTCGGAATACAGGTGACATAGACCTCCCGGCCTTAGCTCACTCTTTCAGGTCGAGTCTTTCCTCCTTTAAGGAAACGTCTGATCATGAAACCCTGGTTAGGGAGTACAACCACATACTAGCCTCTGCCATTATTTGCACCCTTTCAGCCTAAGCATACTCAGGTTTACAAACTAGATTTTTTTGCTCCTGTGCAAGGTCTGTGAAAGGTATGTGGAGGAATTCCTGTACGCAGGCAGACTTTATCCATTATAAATTCCTATTGTCATGCCTCAACTCTGCCTTGTCAAAGGCCAAACAGGAGTACTACAATACCCTTATAAACAATAACAAATCCAACCCACAACGCCTATTTTTTATATTCAATACCCTCATCCCTCATCAACAGAAGCACTCAACCTTATGCACTCTTCTCAGGACTTTGCCGATTTCTTCAAAAACAAAGTAGAAACCATCCACAATCAGAGACCCACCTTTACTAACACTAACTAGCTCCTTCTTACAGTCACCAACTGTAACCCAAGGTTTAGACAGTTAGATTGTAAGCTCTACGGGGCAGGGACATCTATCTCTTGTCTCTTTGATTCTTAACGTATTGCAACCGTACCTTGTATTTATTTGTATCATACTTTGTAGTTAACCCTTTTTTTGTATTAATTTATTGTTCGGCTGTACAGTGCTGTGTACATAAGTTATACATAACATAAGTTGTACAATAGTGCTCTCCATTAGTCTTTGGATCTGTTGTCTCTGCAATTAGATGGTGGTAGTGAACCATTCAGTAGTTATTTTATAGGTAACTGCATACTTTGAAAGGGACTGGAATGTCTATGCCTGCTATGCTCTATCAAAAGGGCCCTCTATGGCATCTTTGTAACAAGCTTTATGACAACTGTATTAGAGTTTATGGGGAAGGTATGGAAATAGAGTATGTCCAGAGAAGGAAGGACCAGATTCAATTTGCTGAAAAAAGCTTATCTCCCAATTCAATTCCAGATTTTCCAGACTCATGCAATTAATTGAGGAAAATTATCTCACTGTTTATCACATGGAAAATTTGTTGAAGTCTATGGAAAATAACTGGAAATGAATTATGAGAAAAGTTTTTTTTCTCCTCAAATTAAATCTTGTTCATAAGTTTTCACATGCTAAACCATAAAATAACATCCTCTCATAGAATTAAATCTGGCCCATGTTTCCAATTTCCATAGATGTACTCAATATCTGTATTAACTTGCATATAGCGAGCTCGATCCTCAGTTGGGTGGGAAACTAGGCTTTACCAGACGCCAATAAACAATGTACTAAAACAACTCCAAGTGCAAAATCCATTAAATATCAAAGGATTTCTAGATTTAATACACAGATAGAGAGTAAAAGGAGATAAAAGGAGAGTGCAATGGACAAAGAAAACCCAGGGAAGAAAATTCTGCTAGCATTAAGAACAACATAAAGGAACTTGCACTGAGAGTGACACTAGTCTCCAAGACATTACAGATTGTACCAAAATATTAGGTATAGCCTAAGAACAGAAAGGCACATACCCAACGCAGTGAACTCTATAGGCCTACACTGCCTTAAAACGAAAAATAAAAGGCTTTGACTTCCGCAATATAGACAGAGCTTCTAACCATGCATAAGTCTGTGACACAAATCCAAAGGACTTGCTTTAAACCTGGCATGATGTCAGCCCCTGAAGTGCCCCAAAATAGGACCAATTATATACAGGTAGACATACCGTCTGAATCAGGAATCATTACAGAGCTCTTTAAAACAACAATTGTTGCCTATCAACATAGTACCAGGGCCCTAAATCCATGCAGGGCACCAAGAGTGCATATTGCAGGGCACATGAAACATGCATATTAAAGCATACATACTGCCTGGCAAAGCCCTACAAACCCTCAGTTGGCTGCAGCTAATTTATCTTAGCACAACAGCACAAAATAGTAAATAACTCAATTATGCTGCATCTTTAAAGGCATGTAATTTGTACACATTGAGACAGCATAGAGACCAATGATATACTCAGATTGGGCTGCAGCTTACTAAGCACACATATTGCCTAGTACAGAGAAACATTCAGTTGGTTGCATCTCAAACATACCTAATACCTGAACTTTGTGAAGTGTATTCATTCTATCTTATAATTTATAATGTGTACTGACCATTAGGCCCTTCAGCTGCATATTACATGGCTCCAGAATTACTGCAGAGCACAGGATAACTCCTGAGGATGATGTATAGTGAAAACACAGTTCAGCATAAACAATACCAATTCTAAGTCTTGCATAAAACCGTTGTTACCGATAGCCCACACTTATGGAATGCTCTGTTATCTTGAATCCCACAATCTATTTTCAAACAACCGTAACAATGATTTCTAAAGAAAGCATTTTAGTAGCCTTCGTCTGCAACAACACGCCCCTGAATTATCTACTTATTCTCCTCCCCATTTTGTTTCTGTCTGTCTACTCTTCCCCATAGTTTTTAAGCTCTTTGGAACAGGAAGCTCATTCCAGTAACCATGTATGGAAATGTTAGCACAACATACTGTAAGTGCAAATGTAGAAGTGTAATAGCAAGTGTCATTTTGAAAATTCTATCATATATATATATATAACTCAGTTGTGCTGTTTATTAATAATCAACTACCTGGCACTTAACCTCAGCTTTATTGATACTCTGTATGAATCACTTATCACAAACAGTTTAGTAAATCATGGCTAACATGAAGTAATATTGTCATTAAATAACAGTTTGCTTCATTAACAGTAACACCAAAAAATTGTGTTTTTAAGTAATAAAAATAAAATGTACTGTTGCCCTGCACTGGAACATATAAGGAAATCATTATTTGTCATTCTAATTGCCTTTCCATTTGTTCTGGCCAAAAGAAGCACTGAAATGGATTCTTCCATAAGTTTACCATTAGGATTACTCTAAAATATTTGGACAGATAATTTTGCATAGAAATCTATTTGAAACAATGCAACAGTTCAAGTGATTTTAGAAAACAAACATTTACCTGACTGACTTTTAACTGGGCCAACTGATTTTCTAAGCTTCTTGCTGTGCTGCTTTCCCTTTTTTTTCTTTCAAATAGTAAGAAAGGAAAGCCCTGGAGATATAAGCGTAGGGGCTGCATGACAAGGGATCCGAATAACCAGCAGCCAGATTATACTGGTTTATGTTTAGAGATTGGCAGAACCAGGTGCAACTGTGATTAGGCGAGAAGGAAAGAGTTAAGGCAGGAGAAGGCTGGCCTGGGGAGGGGCGGAGAAAGAGAGGGATGTGATGTCAGAAAAGCACTCACTTCCTTATCTTCTGAGCAGGTAGAAACATCCCACCCACCCTCCCTCTTTTTGCATATTTTGAGAAATGTCAGGAGTTTCTCTTCTTTTGGTTTTCATATTATCTATTAATAACTGAATGTGGAATTTTACCTGAATGCATTTTTATATTGTGCTTTCTGTATCTTTATATGGTATAAACTTGAGAGTGAGCTTTGTGTTTAATTCATGTTAACAACGATTTCTTGATCCAGGGAATGTTTCCAATCGCCCAGGGGGTCAGGAAGGAATTTTTTCCCTCTTGAGGCATAATTGGCACTAGCTTCAGGTTGGGTTTTTTGCCTTCCTCTGGATCAAAATAGTGGATATATGATAATATATTTTAAGTTTTATTTGTCACAGCAGCGGTAGGACCTTGCCAGAGTACTGCACAGGTCATTTTAGCAGAGGGAGAAAGGAAGTTCTCTCCTGTGACTGCACGGTGGATTGATAGATACAGACGCTACTACTGCTTGTGCTAGGTGACAGCCTGCTTGGATTTCCTATCATCGAGACACTGCAGATCCAGGACCGGCAGCAGGGCTGCTGAACTTCTCTCATGGTTGGTAATGCAGCTCCTGCTGGTAGCAGAGTTTGGGGCCATCCTCTCTGTAGGTAAAGGCAGTCTAATACTCATTCAAGTCTTCAGCGAGGAACGGCAGAGCATAGTAGCGACCTCTTATGGAATTATGGCTTTAGAATATTGCCTTGGGTTAGGCTGGCAAGGTCCTATTTATTTGATAAAATGTGAATAAATGCTGTGGCCATTTTCTCCACCTCTGTCTCCTGGTGTTTCATTGAGATATGTAACAAGGGGGTTCAGTGGGGTACTTCAAGGCGAAGGGTCAATTGAGGAGTCCCCTTGTCATGCTCCTAGTTCAGGGGTAGGGAACCTTGGCTCTCCAGCTGTGATAAAACTACAAATCCCAGCAAGCATTTTCCTTAATTAACCATGACTGTGGCTGTCAGACTCCTGCAATGCATTGTGGGACTGGTAGTTCCATAACAGCTGGAGAGCCAAGGTTCCCTACCCCTGTCCTAGTTTAAAGTGACCATATTTAATTTTTCACAGCTGATTAATTTACTCAATGGGAGTTCTTTTCCTATTTTTAGACTTTTGTTTGGGCACTTTAGTAAGCTGAACTTATTAATATATATATATTTTAACAATTTTAGACTTTGAACCAACCCAAATGCTTTTCACACTCACATTGATGATGCCTGAAATGCTTTCAAAACAAAAGCTTAAATAAATATGCCCTCAAATTACAGTAAGAAAAAGAGCAACAACATTATTAAATGATGCTCATGTTTTTGAGTGGCAAAGCTCTGCTAAACACAAAGCACAGTTTGTATGATAAAAAAAGGAGTCAAACATAGTACTCAGATGAAATATTATATTTGTCAGTTAGCCGAAAAACCTACAGAGGTTACCTTGACCCTTAATAATGGCCATTGTGTAGCTGATGATGCTCTGTCGATTATGCAAGATAATGAGACTGATATTAACTATAAGCCCATTGTTATGTACTGCCTGGGGCTGTTGCCTGCATTGAAAGGCATAATTCTACATAGCTGTCAAAAAACAGCCTTTTCTTATAATTAAAATTCTCTCTTAAGCTTCACTACCCAGAACTAACACTTGGCTGCTTTTATTACACTGTAAAATGAGGACAAGCTGATTTTATTTTTATCTTCTCTGACACATGTTTTGTTTGTCAATCAAGTGTTTTAACTGTGCTGTGCTGCTGTGTCCTGCATAGGGAGCCAATGTTATAAATGAAACATTTTCTAGGGTTTGTTTTTTCTGTGTGACTGTGGCAGGAAAACATCAACCACCACCATAGCCTTAGATCCATGATTTTGGTTGTAACAAGTATAGTGGCAGACAAATACTGGATTATGAGGCAAACCCCACCTTCATGTTAATTTATTCCCTTCTTTCTGTTTTTACAATGGGCCTAGTATTTTCAGTAAAGAATACATGTCCTTGTTTACTCTGAGGAAGCTCCAGAGAAGGTCTTAAAACTGTATTCAGTAACTATATGTGGTGCTCTTTTGTCATGAGGAATGAGGAGGTGAGATAAAGTGGATGTGACAAGGGTTGTAAATGGATAAAAGGATAGAAGAAGGTGATACATCAGAGAAACAGAGAAAACACAGAAGAGGAACAGTGTCAGAAACAATATAATGGTTTATTTAATTAAAAAAAACAAAAAAAAAACCATAATAAGAGAAACTTGCATTGGGAAGGCAAAATTACATTGCAGTTAAGGAGTCTGTAGCTCTCTAATAGCCTATACATTAGCCTTTATTCTTTACAAAAAGGTTCCCAAGTTGTTGATTTCTTCTAAACACGGTGTGCCTGGACACCTATGAGACAGACAGAGGAAAGGCTCCTATAACATTAGTTGAAGCGGAACGTAATAATGGTGGCATTTTTTCAGCAATTTTTCCAGTGCAATATACCTTGGGGCTTTTTTGCAAAACAGACATAAAACACTATGAAACAATGTATAAAATATAAAATAGTTTTTTATGTTAATCTATTTTCACCACTGACTTGGTTCCCCCCCAAAACAACTATCAGGGTGGGGGGGTCCAACATTGGTCACCAAAGTTTGGCAAATGAGAGTGCTAAAGATCTATAACATTAAAGAGATACTGACACCAGAAATGAAACCTTTTTTACATCTGTCATAACATTGTCTTTGCATAATATTTATAATTTTGCCATAAAAGTATTTGTCCAAGCTTTTACATTCCCTATCTGATCCCCCATGTTCCTCTGTAAGGGGGCTGCCATATTTGTCCAGCTGGGGGCCGTAAGCATTAGAAGCCATTACTGACAGGCTGAGAAGGGACAGTCAGGTTGGCAAAACAGTCAGGTTTTGGGATTTCAAGTAAAAATTACTTACAAAAGCAAACCTATCAGCAAAAAATGATCAACACGACCTATAGGCAACTTTTTATATAGATTCATATTTTAAAAAGTTGTTTTTTCGTGTCAGTATCACTTTAAGCAGTGTCAAATGCTACAGGGTTCAGTTTGAGGCTTATTGATCAGCTTTTTAATGGGTTTAATTAAATCTACAGGAAATCTGCATTAAATATTTATTTCCATACTTTTCTGCTGCCACTAAGGGGCCTATTTATTATACTGTGTAAAACAAAATTCACAGAAAAAAAACTGTGTTAAAAACTGTATAGAATAAATGGCAAATTTCAGCCAGATTTTACGCTTAAACCTATGTAAAAAGAAATTTTACATGTAATTTTTTTATGTAGCTAAGCCTGCCGATGTTTGGTGAATTTTGTCGCCATTTTTTAACACAGCATAATAAATAGGCCCTTAAATGTATTAAGTGGTATATTTTCTGTTATTGTCAAGACACCATAGTAAATGCCCAGACCTTAGAGAATGGGGAAGAAAACCAAGGAGAATAATTTCAGAAAACCTATGGTAGAATAGCAACAGGGAACACAAGGTTGCCCCCCAAAAGAACAAAGGAGGATGAAAAATGATACTATGGTTACCTAATGGAATAGCTACAGACTGCAAATTCAAGGCTACTTAAGGATCATCTTCAGGGTTGAATGAAAGAAGAGAACCAGGTGGTAGAGAGAAAAACACACAAGAAAGATAATACATAAAGGGATTGGGAAAGATACAATGCAAGAATTAATAAAAGGTGGGTAAAATAAAGAAAATATAAGTCCAATAAAAGGAAAAAGGCTAAAACCAAGAAGAACACTAGTAAAGAAACATATCAAGGCTGAGGCAGCCAAGGTCAAAGTGCAAAGAAGAAAAGAAAAAGTGGTATACTAAAAGTGACGGACACAAAAATGCAGTATGGGGTAAATATCAATTAAAAAGAATATGAAAAAATCAATAAAAAGGAAGTGAAACATAGGCAGAGACATAGAATACAGTGACACTGAACAAGGAATGATAAACAAATAGGTACAGAGCCATAAAAGAGAGAATAAAAACACAATAAATAGGCACACACTGGCACACAAAGGATGAGAGGCAGACTGTGAGGGAAAAACGAGACAAAAAAAAAGATATAAATAGAATATTTCTCAGCATTTGAGCTTGACACTGCTTATATTAACCCCACACAGCACATGGCTTGCAGCAAAATATCCTATGGCAGTTTCAGCTTCTTCCAGGCAGATGTGTATTTAATTTGTGCTTTTATGAGTCATTTAGTCATTCCCTAACGAGTGAGAATGCATTTCCATCCCCCGCTCCCTGCTGTTTTGTGTTCTATAAATACCGCACTAGTTAAAATAAATGGAGCAGGTAGGAGCACAGAATGGCTTGTTTGGCTTTTTGGCGCACACTCTATTTATTTTTATTGTAATAATCCTCCTGTGACTTTATTTTATGAACTATTCCATTATCCCAATGCAGCAGAATCACAAAAAAGGGGGAAAAGTGCTTGAAATCAAAAGCAACCCCCCCCCCTCCCCTTGCAGATAACAGATACATATCATCCAATTAGTTCTATTCTTTTCTACCTGCTATAGGAACAAGGACACAGCGGTGTTTGCCTATGTTTCTTTGATTAATAGGTGCAGATAATGAACACAGAATCCATACATTTTTAGAGATGTCATACTTGTAACAAAGTACAGCTGTGCCATACTCCCTGAGCAATACCTTCCAGCTATACTCCAAAACCTCCAGCTATACTGTAAAGACAATGACATACAGTATACCCTGATACAGTTTCAGGCTTAAATCACTAACCATTTTAGTGGTTATGCAGCTGTACTGTAATTTAGCTTGCAGTAGTTACATTCCTTTCCTTTGGTGTGTATGAATGTAGGTGAGGTTCTACCTCTTTCAAGAAAAAAGCTCATCATCCAGCAAATTAGAGTTATTGGTAATGATGTAGAGGAGGACATAATTTAAAATGCAGATTTCTGGTAAATAGCACGGGGTCAAAACTGAATATTTTCAACTATGCTCTATAAAACATTTTCACAAAAAAATGTTTTTTTTTGGAAATGTATTAGTAGTATCTTATTATTGTTATTGTTTCATTTTGATGAATACAATCATTGTTTCAGTTTCATAAATAAGTAGCTAGACAGTTAATTGCCTTAATTTAGAAAGTTAACTGGATAACCAAATGAATACCATTGTTCTATTTAGATGTTCTGTTTAGAGCAGGGGCTCTAAACATGTTGCTCACCAACCCCTTGGATGTTGCTCCCAGTGGCCTCAAAGTTGGTGCTTATTTTTGAATTTCTGGCTTTTGGGCAAGTTTTGGTTTCATACAAAACAGTTGTACTGCCAAACAGAGCCTACTGTAGGCTGCCAGTCCACATAGGGGCTGCCAAATCGTGAATCAGAGCCCCTATTTGTAACCCCATTTTTCATGCTTGTGTTGCTCTCCAACTCTTTTTCATTTGAATGTGACTCACAGGTAAAAAAGGTTGGGGCCGCTGGTTTAGATGAAGAGAACTTTAGGGTGTGTTAATCATAACAGAAATTTCTCCTGGTAGATTTTGCAATAGCTGTAGTATATACCAGTCAGTTGCTTTGTGGGGTATTTTATTTTCGCCCTTCAATAATTGTGGATCACCCAATCAAAATTGTTATTTTTTGGGGGAACTGGTAACCTTAGAGGGGGTTTGGCTTATTTCTAAACTCCATTTATAATTAAACATGCTCTTTGTTCAACCCTTTGGTATTTCTTTCAAAACATCTTCCTTATAAGAGATGGCAAATATGACCAAGGCTGTCATTTATATGTCTTGTAAGTAGAAATGAATCAAACCAGGGCCTGAAACTATTCCCTATTTATTCAGCCCATCTACTGAGGCACAATTCTATGCCATCCATTCTAGGAACATAAATGGTCCAAAGATTGATTTGTTCCTGTGTTTTTGGACTTTGGTCCTAGCCAATTTGTTTTGTAGTTAAGGCCCATGGATTCTAAGTCAGTGCATCTTCACATACAGAAATATTTATTTCACATGGGTAGTTTCTATTTCATCTATAAAAGTAAGCATTTTATGGGGTAATGTTTGAAAAATTGCCTGTTTGTTCCCTTAGCCTCAATCAGTGATTCTGTGAAACTCCAGAAACAAAAGCATCTGGAGTTTTCTATTCACATTTGAATCTATTTACGCATTCTTCAAGGCAATCAACCCCTGCATTAACAGGTTAATTAAAACCGTTTTCATAGAATTATTGAAATAATACAAACAGAAAGGATAACAAAAACATAATGAAATGCAAAACTATTGATGCATGAGTGACTCAGGAGGAAATTCAAAAAGACTAGAATGTGAGACGGTAAACAAAGATCCTGGACTGGGTACTGTATGTCCAGAGGCACTAAAGGAGCTTAGCTCTGTAATTGTCAAACCTCTTTACTTAATATTTCAGGGTTCAGAGGGGGTCTAGCATGGTGCTGAGAGATGGCAATTTGCTAATGTGGTGTCACTTTTCAAAAAGGGATCTCATTCTCAGCCTGTAAACTATAAGCCTGTTAGTCTGACATCAGTGGTAGGAAAGCTTTTAAAGGGAAAAGATACACAAATATACAGGTATGGGATCCATTATCCAGAAACTTGTTATCCTAAAAGCTTATATTTATGGGAAGGCTCCATAGACACCATTTTAATCAAATAATTCAGATTTTTAAACATTTTGCTTTTTTCTGTAATAAAGAAATATATAATTAATTCTTATTGATTGCAAGACAATCCTTTTAGGTTTAAGTACAGTTTAAATTATTTTTTTAGTAAATTTAAGGTATAGAGCCAATTTTTTTTTCGCTTCCCCCAAAAATTAGTGAAACGGCTGAAAAATTTGTGAAACAGCAGAAAATTTGTAAAATGTGGGTACCGCGCGACTCTTTTAATGCAACTGCTACCTTTTTTTACGTGACACACCCCTTTCTGACATGTCCTCGCCCTTTTTTTGATGTGCCCGTGCCCTTTTATGACGCTGTGACTCCATGCCTGGTGAAAAAATTTGTTCAACACTAATACTAAGTGGTACTGTCTTAGGGGCATCTTTAATTGAAACGGATTTGGATATCGTAGTGCATGACAAGCTGTCACTTAGGGGCTAATAAAGCAGTGAAAGTGATATCTTGCATAAAAAAGGTCAGTTAAGGAACACCTTGAGCGTGCAGTGCAGTTTTGGGTTCCAGTTCTTACGAAGAATATTAATGAGCTGAAAATCATGCCAGACGTGCAACTAAAGTGGTAAGAATTACAATATGAGCCCAGCCTCTCAAGGTTGGAGTTGTTTTCTGTGGGAAAAGTTTGCTTGTGAGGGGCAAGATTACTCTTTACTGGTACATTAGAGGAAATTTAAAAAAGATAGCTGGGGATCTTTTCTCCCTTAGAAAAGATCAAACAGAGGACACACTTTTAGACTTTACAAACTGAACTTTTATTTGAAGTGTCCTAGGTGATTCTTTAGGCTGAGGGCAGTGAGAATGTGGAATGATGTCGTGATTACAGATTCTATTCTATTCTACTTAATAAGTTGGTTGGATGACTTACTGAAAAGGCAAAATATCCAAAGCTATTGTGATATCTACAGTTAGTTTAGTTTTTTTTCAATCCAAATTAACTGAGTAACTATGAGTAGCCATAGTTATAAGTAGCAAACATTACAAACAGAAAGGAAAAATTGCATTAAAATTCTGTAATTAAGTTTTTCTTAAGGCATAAAGACACAGGGAGACAGTCCTAAACTACACTGATTAATACTTGAAGGTCAGCGGTGCTGCAGAATTACCCGATTTATTGCCAGTTTTCAACTACAGCAATAGGCAACTGGCCTGACCAGGATGGAGGAGGTTAATGGTGGGTGTGTAGATTAGCTGGATATTTTTCTGTTACTATGCACTGGAATGTTCCAGCCCAGCCAATCAGTAATGACTAATCAGAGGCACGATGGTCTTAAATATACATTATCATGGCTGCCTTTATATTAGCTTGGCTGCATTCCCAGTGTCCTTGTCCATGAAGGGTCACAGAAAATCAGTAATAATCTTCCTGCTCTATTCCTGGAGCAATGTGCATTGAAATCAAGTAAAAGTGATCCTAGAACAAATATTAAAAGACTTTCCATATCTGAGATCAAAATTATATAATTTTAGATTTGACTTCTTTAAAATGTAATTTTTTAAGGTATATATTTATTGCAATGTATTCAGGGTATTTTATCACAACGAGTAATAATTAGTGGATTCCCTTTGCTCTTAGCAGGCATTAACAGGGTATGCAAACATTAGGGACCTCTGTACCTTCTATGAAACAGACTGACCAGGTAACTTCAATTGAAATCTGTAATATCCTGCAGCTTTTACCCTTACATTTGTTGCATATGAATGGTAGGACTAGGAGATAGATTAAAGACGGAAGGTCTGATTTACTATTATGCTTGGCTCCAGTTCAGAGCGACTGTGCTTTGTGCCGTTGTGCTTGTTGAACAGTATGATAGCACATGCAGCAGAAAGAAAGTCTTTTCATAATGCTTTTGCTAGGCTAAAGATGTGACTTTTGTTCACCTTGTGAATCATGCACAGACAAGGTGCTGCTTGCATGCCACCCCAATGGCTGCCAGATGGCTTTACTCTTTTTGTTTACCTTGATCCACCTTAGTAAATGAGCCCTGAAAAGTCAACATTTAGCAAACTGGAGAGTTAGTTAGTGGGCATAAATGGGTTATGGCAACCAAGGAGCTAACAGAGTTAAACTTCTTCATGTATTGTATCATTGCAAGGTGGTTGTGGTGGTGTGATGGTGTGGTAGGTGTTTTTATGTGACACATTGGGCTTTTTTCTAAAACTGGACCAACCTATAATAACCACATAACTTCTAAATATTACACCCAATCAGCTGCAAACATTTATGAAAGCAGTATAGCCATTTGTGATGTTTTTTCAACAGGATAGTGTAAAGACTGTATAGCTTAATGCAGTAGCCTTCCCAGTTAGCAGCTCCCATTCCAAATAATCATATTCAGCCAACATCATGCAATGATGATGATGGTTCAACCAAATATTTCTACAATATATATCCAAATATTAATGTGTCTATCTGTCTGTTTATCTGTTGTTCAGTCTATCTATCTATGATGTAGGTCAGTGAATGTACCAAGTTGGTGCTAGCAGCAGTAGACACCTTGTACCTGTATACCCTATGTCTCTGTGCATTTATATATATATGACATATTTATGAAATTAGATGTAAATTACAACAAACAGATTAATTTTTGGAGTGGAGACTAGAACATCAGTACTTCCTTAATCCCCAGTGGCAAGCAAGTATGCAAATGCCATTGTTTCATAAGACACTCATGGCTTTGGCTTTTGCCTTCATGAGCCATTCTCCCATCTTGTTTCAAGGATGCATTGCTATATGTGTAAATAGTAAACCTAAAACATGAAGGGGTAATGTTTTAAAGGGGTGCAGTATACAAAGCTGTAACACCATAGTGCACCCCATTCCTTCTCCAAAGTTAATAAATCTGCATCCAGCTGAAAATAATTTCGGCATGATGGAAAAAAGAATAGCAATAGTGCCTGAAGTACTGATGCTCTATTTATAAATGAGTACCAATATCTCTTAGTAAAACCTACAGTGTTTTTGGAGCACAGAAAGGAAAATATGAACAGGAAAGTGACTGGCAGATGTTAACTGGTACTGTTATCTATAAAAAAGTATTGAACATTAATGACTTGTAATCCGCCTGCAGCACATTTACTTCAGCATAGCGTTCACTTGTGGCACCATTCTGGAACTAACAGCCTGGAGGTTTTTAGCTTAAACGTCATGTGCCAAAGTACTGTACTGAGGGTACTGCACTTTTAAAGTAGAAATCATTTCAATTCATCATAGAATTGTTTCTGGTAATAGCCCTATTTTCTGCCTTCTGCTTCATTTACCAGGTTTAAAACACCCAGATCACTGGGTTGCAAAGTGAATATCTTACATATTTCCTACATTGTGCACTTCTGTATAGTTATTAATGCTTTTGATTTGACAGGTACAAAATGGTAATTTTGAATAAGGTGTAATGTTGCTTCTCTTATGGTGTAAGTATTGCATACCATGCTGTAGAGGCACAACACTCAACCTCCTATAGTGCTTAACTACTGTCCACCCTAACAATGATATCATTCACAATCCTTAATCTTTTTTCACTCCTTAATCCCATATTGTACATGTCTATAATGCTCTTATCTATTTAATCCCTGCCCCTACCTACCTAATCTTGTTATCTATATTGAATCTAACCTCTATCTGCTATTTATTGATTTCTACATAAAGCATCTAGGAACAAAAGCTACATTGCCTAAGATGACAATTTATTGTCCTGCAGCAAAGCATTCTCTTACCAGCCTGCAGTCTGTTTACTTTTCCCTTATTGTGTCATTTGGGACAGTGACTTGTAGGTCATCATTGATATTCAATCAAAAAATGTTTTTGGTACTAGCAGTAGCAGACGCCTTGTACCTGTATACTATGGGGCCGATTCACTAAAGGTCGATAACGCTTATTGCATGCTTTTTTGCATTAAAAAGCATGCAATAAATAAGTCATTTCGCATGCGTTAATCCGCATATCACATGCGTGAAAAAACGCATCATCGCAAATCGTTTTTTCTAACGCATCGCGTTAATTAGTGAATAGAAATAGTACTAACGCATGATTCACAAACACATATGAAGCGGTAAACTTGAAAAATATTGATTTAATCTGTGCAAATATTAACACCTACTTGGGGTAGGTGGTACTTAAAGAACATTGCGGTTTTTGAGCGTTTGGCAACACCACATGGGGTTTGCAGTCGGATTTTTTCAAGTATGTGATCGTCCTAGAGTGATGCATCCTCCAGTTTTCAGGGAAATAGTAATTTTCAGCACAGTAGTTTTCAGAAAGTAATGGTTACATGCGTAATAACGTGCGCTAATATCACACGGCGGAAAATAACACAAGAAAATCACTCAAAATTACGCAAAGAACATCGCTTCTTAATTATGACGTGTCCTTTTAGTGAATCGAGCGTTAAGGGCTCTGGCACACGGGTGAGATTAGTCGCCCGCGAGTCTTTTTCGGCGATTTCGGGAAATCGCGCTGCCGCGTGTGCCATCCCGCCAGCGACTTACATGTTCGCCGGCGGGATGGTGGGTCATGGCAACTCGGGGAGATTAGTCGCCCGCGAACAGGGAGTTTTGTCGCGGGCAACTAATCTCCCCCGTGTGCCAGAGCCCTAAGAAGTGATAATATTTTTTAACTCATGCTATAAATAGCACTCGTTTTATCGACCTTTAGTGAATCAGCCCCTATATGTTTCCATGATTTATACATTTGATACACTTATGATATACTGTACTGTAGCATTCTGAAATGAGATTTAAATTACAACAAGCAGATTAATTTATGGAGTGGAGACCAGAACATCAGTACTTCTCCAATCCCCAGTGGCAAGCAAGTGTTGCATGCAAAACTCATTGCTTTGCTTTGGCTTCTGCCTTTATGAGCCATTCTCCAATCTGGCCTCAAGGATGCAGTGCTATATATGTAAATAACAAACCTAAAGCAGGATTCATGTTGCTCTAAACCTCATGAAGCTCTTGCTGTGAATCCTTGCCATGAATCATGACAAGCCTTAACATTTTTACCTTTTGTGGTATGGTGACAAAAAGGTCCCCGGTTTCCTGGGGAAAAGTGATTGACAACATGTATGTTGGGCCACGGATTCTCAGACATTTTTACTGAGGTGAGACCAGCAGTGTTTTGGGGCATAGAAACACTTTGTTTCTCTGCAGTTTTTTAAATTGTTGATCCGGGGCTGGTCTTACTGGGAATCCGCAAGAGCAGGGTGGGTGGATTCCCAAATCCATAGGCCAGGTTTTTCAGGAGGCCCTAGGCCTATTTGTAGTACACCTGAAGCTGTGCAGGGGGCTGATGAGCCTGTGTGTGTGTGTGAGAGAGACACGCTGCTGGATTTGCTCAGCTTCAGGAGAAAGAGAAGCATTTATTTTTGTGTTAGCCAGGAGGCTTGATATTTCTGTTCCAACTGTTGTTTTATACCCCCTGCGAGGGGAAACTTCTGCAACCGCTGAAGAATAAACGCGGGCAGGAAGCCCTTACACCGATCTTGGTGTGTGCAGTTGCCTCATTTGCAGCCTACCAGCGAGTGAACCCCCCACACTTTATATCTGATGATAAAAGTGGTTATGTTTTTAAGGGGTGCAGTGCATAAAGCAGTTAAACCATAGCGTGCCCCATTCCTTCTCCAAAGTTGATAATTCTGCATGCAGGAGTGTGAGTTTTTAGTTTGAGGCCTCTCTGCTAGGTTTCTTGCTTCTTGGCACTCATATAATTCCGACATGCTGGAAAACAGAATAGCAATAGTGCTGTGACTTGGACAGTGAATTGGAAGATTGGGGGGTTGTTAGTAAACAGGCAAGAAAGCAGTGATACATCTTACAAAACAATTGTAGACTATTGAGCATTTTTTAACCAGAGCAGCCAACGATCACACTGTGTGTGGCTTCCAAAATGACTATTTTTGACAACTGAAATAAAATTCAAAATTTTTTGGTCAAATGCCTATGCCACATTAATTAACCTTTTTATTTAATGCAACAGATTAAAAAGTGCATATACTTTTCAGCCTGTGTTTACTACACAGATCAGTTGGAAAGACCAAACTGTCCCAGCCATACAGAAAACAAATGGCATGATGAATGGTCCATTTGGTCTTTCTAAATTAACTAACTGCTCTGGACCTTGATGGTGTTTATAGGGTGGACTGAATATGCTAGGTTTTTTTTCTTTTATAAGAAGACATATAACCTACCAGAGCAGAATAATATACTGTGAATGAAGCTCCTAAACAAGATCTTCCCAATTTATGAGTATTAATGCATAGAGCTGCTGTACCACCTCCTATGTACAGCAGCCCTGTGCAATTAAAATTATGGTCCATAGTCCCCTACTTTTTAACTCCTGGCCTACCTCCACCCATTTTTTAAACTGTGTACACTAATGCACAGAGCTGCTGTTCAATATCCTATCCTTAGATTGTAAGCTCTACAGAGCAGGGACCTCCTTCCTACTGTGTCTCATACCACATGGCACTTATTCCCTGTGCATTTATATATATTTATTGTATTTATTTATTATAACACTTGTCCTCCCTGTGTGTAATTTTGTAAGATTGTACACCGCTGCGTACCCTTGTGGCGCATTATAAATAAAGTTATACATACATACATACATATAGCAGCCCAATGTAGCTTCCGTTATGGCCCACAATATCCCACTTCTTAGTTTGTCTGGTCTGCCTCTGTCCTTTATTATTTAGTAAAACAACACCTGAGGAGAGAGGCACACTTGTGCCCACTGGACTGCTAGAGATTAGATACCAGAGCAATGGGGTGCTTCATACGGCCCATGCTTATAAGGAAGAGTTTAATATACAGGGGGTTTAGTGGGAAGGAAAATCTAAAAAGTACCATAAAGGCTGAAAAAGACACATCACTTTTCTATCCACAAGCAACAGATTACACATATAACAATCACAGTATAACTGACTACATCTTTATTTTTACCAAGGCCACTTAGATCATATCATACAAACATAGGAAACCAAACTTGGACAAACCAATGGGCAACATTTATCACACCAAACAACACCCACAAGCAACACATCTGGAAACATAATGACAAACATTCCATAAATCTAGATGTTTCCATTACATTTTCTGAAAGTCAAGAATTCTGTAAACACAGCAGCAATAACAATAGTAGTTTAGGGCTCGAGAGAGGTGCATATAAATGACCATGTGATTCACCTGGTATTACAGCTCAAACAAAATCAATTCTAAAAAATGATTCCGAATTTATAACAGAATGCCTCCCCATGTATACTCACTTATTTCACTGAAGTTGACAATGACCCTCTCTATACAAAATTTCAAAAGCACTGCATCCTATTCCAAGTGACTCAAAAAACATCTATTTAGTCTACAATATTCTGATTGGAAATCATAAAGCAAGAACTGATTCAATTCAGTATATTAGAAAAGAGGAAACTGTGGCTACAGATGCAGAGTGTGTAATAAAAATAATAAGAATAAAAACACAAAATTTCATTACCTTTTGCCTAAGTAAATCTTACCTGATTTGCAGCTCATCAATAGAAAAGCCAAGGAAGCCCATGCACTCCAGTTTGCCTCAAGGATACATCTCTTTGTGCCATTAAGGCCATACATAGCTTGCATATTTTCAAACCCCAGGTGAATAATCTTAAATTATTGATAATGAAGCTCATCTGCTTAATAGCCCAGACTATCACTTTGTCTAGTTCTCTGTAATGATGACATGTCCTGGATGGATTTGTTTGTTCTGCATGGTTTTGTGGAAAATATAGGACTGGTTTTTTTTGTGTGCACTGCTTCAAGTCAATATTAAACAGATGAAATACAAGTGATTCCATTGCAGAACCCTCTGTCATAACAGTTACAACCCTAAAACAACTATTCACTCATACCTGATGTTTTAGCAAGTTCTTCAAACAGACCCAAAAACATTTATGTGAAGCTGTATCAAAACCTTTGGAAAAACGTAAACAAACTGCATCTTAAATGTGTTGTCTCAACAAACCTTCATCTACCTTTTCTCTACAGATGTCAAACTTGCAGGCCACTAATGACCAGGATCAGGACTGGATGTATGTGGGGTGTGCCCCTAGGCCAAGCCCCCTTTGGGGTTGTACTCTCCCCCGCTCCCTCCACGCGCACACTTTGCTTTCACCCACTGTGTGCCTGCACCTCCTCCTTTACTGACTGGCTTTAATGGGGACTGAACCAGTCCTAGGCAACCAGGCCAGCTTGGTCCGCTCCACCTCCCATGTGTGCACACACAGTGGGAGGAGTTGCTGGGGCCACGGGAGGGGGGTCATTGAAAGAGTCCAGAATTAGGGGTAGGTGAAAAGAAGAGGTACCTGCCTGGTGCCCCCCCCCCCCCCCCCCCCACCATTGCACCCTAGGCAGGTGCCTCTTCTTCCTACCCTTAGTTCAGCACTGATTAGGTAACACAGACGGATGCATACATTACAGCAGCATGATAAAACCCCTTTTCTACAGTTAAATTGGGTGCTAAAACTTGTAATAGACCTATAGGCAAACTAAGTGCACATGATGATTTCCCCAATATTTTTCAAAATAGTTCAGTGAGGACAAGCTTTGCATGTGTGCTTATCTAGGCTTATAGTTTGTGTATCTCTTTGGCTGATATGGCTGATTTTACTGTTACAATAGCTTATAAAGTGTTTATTGATATTATGTATAACATGTATAGATTCTGCATTAGAAAAATCACACACAGAAAGGACTGTCTATACAAGAAATGCTGCAGATCAATGGTAGTAAATTTCCAGAAAGATTATATTTTAGGTGCAAACTAATATTTGGCTAATTATTCAAAGGAAAGGGTTGGTTGTACTTTAGGGTGCCTTTTATTGGACTAAAATGTATATATCTGTGTTATTTGGGCAGCAGAGTGTTCAACTACATTGCAATTTACCTTGGAAGTACATTTTGTGCATATAACATAAATCTGACAAGAGGAAATTAGGTTCTTTCCTGGCAGAGATTATAATCAAATTGTGTTCTTGGAAAACTTACATAGATAATCTGATAGCTATCAGGGATACTAAATATGTCAGGGATTTATAAGCAAAATCTAATAACATATATATGAAATCTAATAATAAAAACAACTGATTTCTATGTCAGAGCAAATTGTGCTGGTGACTACAACTATATGATCTGGTTGGTTGCTTAAAAGTGAGAGTTTCAGTTTTGGTTTGAAGGGATGAAATATAGTAAACAGTCATATAAAGGCATCCTGTTGTCAGAATATAAAAGGACACATACATCCACATGTACAGTAAGCAAAGTGCAATTTCAAGCACAATCACCATGTTTTTTCCCCACAAGGCAGTGTTTTGCCAAAAATTCCAGCATCATTGCTTTGCAAGCGGGGTGATGCAGTTTGCACAATTGTGCTGTACCTACCACAACTGTACCTGATTCGCCAACATTACTATAACTGTGCATGAATTTTGCCACAAATCAGACAATTGCACAGAAGTCCTTCTGGTGTCATTTCCAGTGTTTAGTGTGAAAATGATGTCTGCTCCTAATGCTTCAGGTGCAAGTGTGCTGTGCCCATTGATGCTGAGCATGAAGGGAACCATTGAGCTCCCGTCATTAGGTAGTGGTGGCTCCAGGGTTCCCCTGTGTTAATAGGTGTGTCAGTATATCAAAAATGGATATATATTATTCTGCAGTAAACTACGCAGCAGATTGTTGCATTGATTATGTTTCACTATTCCTTGCAATTTGTATCATCTTATCTTCTCATTTGTTGAGTACAAGGACAAGACATCATAAATATGAATGCCACAGGCCTAATAGGTACATTATAGTATGTGGCATGTAGAGAGTAAGCAGGGTGCAGTTCAACACATGGCTCTTGAATCCCTGCACACAAAATCTATTGACAAAATGTTCTAACTGGGAATGTCTGACATCTCCGGATTAAAATTATACTACTTATTGATAGAGGAGAAAAAGTATGTGGCAGTCAATACAGCCCAGCAATGTACTTCTATTAAAAGTGTTCCTGATTTGTTAGTCTTAACAAAAACGAAATGTATTTATGTTCAGCTTACTTCCTTTATGCCTGCTAGTTTTCAGTACTTCAAAAAATAATTTCCATTCCTACATCTTTAATTTAAAGCTAAAACTTGCCAATTTCATTTTTTATCTCATTAGTTCATACTGTATTTCAATCTGTATGTGTCTCTATAAAACTGCCTAGAAACAGATGTACTTACATATTTACAAATCTGTAAAGCTGTTTATTTGTCTTTTATGACTATTAACTTTTTTCTAGTCCATTTGGCTGTCTTTGTGTTTTTGTAGAAAATATATCACTGTTCTTATTTTGCATATGTAAATATTTATATATATGCATTTTCCTACTTTAGCTTTGTCAGAACTTACTATATTGAAAGACTATAGCATATGGTGCTCCTATGTGACTACGTTGCAACATTTATACAATTTATACAACATTTATACACAAAAATATTTGAAACCTCACGCCTCTCTCCCCTTTTGCATAGCAACCCAGCCAGCAGACCTGTTAAGGGCCGTGACAGATGGGGAGATTAGTCGCCCTGCGACAAATTTCCCTTGTTGCGGAAGACTAATTTCCCTGAAATGCCATCCCACCGGCTAGAATGTAAATCGGCGGTGGGATGGCATACGCAGCACAACTTCTGTGATTTTGGGAAATCGCGGTGACGCGTATGCCATCCCACCAGTGATTTACATTCTAGCCGGTGGGATGGCATTTCGGGGAGATTAGTTGCCCGCGACAATGGAGATTTGTCGCGGGTGACTAATCTCTCTGTCTGGCACGGCCCTAAGAGGGTTTAAAGTCAACGCAACTATGGGTGGTGGAGTGATCAATTAAAGATATTTACTCCCATATTTAATAAAAGGCAGTAACCCTTAGCAACTATAGGTGAATAGACATTTTGCCTTCCTCTGCAGGTACAAGTTGAGCAAAATTTGGTACAATTTGCTACGCCAGTGGACTGGGATAGAATTCAATTTATTTGGCCCAGAATTCTACAGCCATGCACATCTGCACCTATGATATATAATTTTTTGAGGAAAAAAATGTGTAACGAGACCTGGTGGTCTAGTGGGGCGGCGGGCGGGACGTGTGGCATCATTTTTGTGCCAAATTCAAATATTTAAAGCAATTCCAGGTCTCTGTTCATTGCCCAATGTAGGTTTTTCTTCCTGAAAGTTCCTGGGTGTGTTATCGCAAAAAAAAAAATTCTGGGGGGTGAATTTTCACAGAAGTTTTGTGAAACAATTCACCAATGGCGAAATGCTGAAATTCGCTGCAAATCCATGACTGGCAAAAACATTTGCTCATCACTAATCAAGATAAGTTGTGATGATTAAAGGTAAATGACTCATAAGAGTTATAGGAAATAAACTCTTATGAGTCATGTACTAAGTGCAGAACATAATGTAAAGGGCAAATAACATGTTTTATTCACTTTTGCATCCAGCCCTCAAGTAATAAACAAAATTAAGCACCAAGTTTCATTGGAAAAAAACACCCCATAGATTCCAATGGCTGCAAATTCTGTTTGCAGCAGAACTGAAAAAAAGGCATTGACTTCAATGTGTTTTTCCAAATTCCCAGAACTGTGACTGACGTCTTTGTCCAAGACCCTGTTTGTTAACCTTGGGTCCCCAGAAGTAGTGTAGAGTGCCTAGACCCTATGTTGTAGAGAATTTATACCCTACAAAATCTCTGTTCCCATTGCTAAAATGCAGACAATTACTGGATTAGGAACGGCAGACAGTTATATCTTTTTCCTGCTATATATAGGAAGCTTTAACTGCGAGTGAATTTTGTATAATGACTATTTATATAAAAAATTTTTAATAAAAATAGTTTTACTGTTTCTGTAAGACATAAATAACCAAACATTAAATCCACTAGTAAAGCATCAATCCCCACACACCGTAAGATGACAAAGAGGGTGCTAGACACATGCTTTTCCTCTTCATTCAGTAAGCTTCTTAACCAAGCTTACATTTCATCCTTACTTGTACAGTATTAGCTCTACAATCAAAGATGCCTTCTTACAGTTCCTGCCTTTATAACTGAAGACCAAAGCCTACCAGCGACAGTGCTCTGATCAAAATCCTTTTAACCCCTTATTACATGTGAAACAGCAGTATGGTTAATGCAGAGGCCAGAGTACATCCATACTAGAATGTACTAATATCTAATGCACACCAATTGCATGCTTTATAGACAATGAAATTTATGTAATTGTCTTACATAATTCTGTTTCTTAGCAAAGAATTCAGTAAGCAGACATACTCCTTAGAAAATCTCTTCTCTGTATGGATGCTGGCATGTCTCTGTTTTACAGATGCCTTAGCACAGCATCTATACCAGCTACTGTTCACACAGAACTGGATAGGATCCATGAAACAGACTGGAAACTGATTTATGCTGCATGAGCTTGTGTGATTTGGGGTAAGTCATTTCATCTCCTGGTGACTATCTCCATGTCATTTATTCTGATGGACTGTCATTTTTAGCTGCATGTACACATGGCTATTTAAAGGCTGTAGACCAGGCATATAAAACAGGCTTCTGCATGTTCATGATGTAGTTTGTGTAGCTGGCAGCTCAGCATGACTTGGTAAAAATAGATATGCATAAATCTCATGCAGATATCCGCACAGTGTGTATGCTCCTGGTTCTGTATCTATGCATTAATTAGAGAAAGGATGAGAAAGAGCTGGTAGCCTCTGTCTTTATGTGTGTATATGTTTCTATAGAAATGATGATAAATAGATTTTATTTCAGTTGTGTGTGTGTTTTGTTTCATATCAAACATCTGCCAACAAAAAGTTCTTAGAATATCAAACACACAGAGAAAATGATTCTGTTTCATGATTTTTATGTACACACACATACCAACACAGACTAACATCTCTGTTATATGATGGAAAAATAGGGGTGGAGAGGAGAGAGAAAAATGTAAAATACAAAAAAGGCCAATATATAGGAACCTATTAATTTTAATGATTGAGTTTCTCGGTGTTCAATTGTGTTCGTGTGTGCTTGTCTTAATGTACATGCATGAAAATCTGGCCTGTGGAAGGGAAAGAAAAATGTAATAAAATCTGAGTGGGAGATACAGAGTGGTTCTTTTAGAATAAAGGATCAACACCTATGTAGAGAAGTGACCTTTAAATAAGGGTTAAAAAAGAAGCTGCCAGTTAAATATGACCCAGCTGAATATATGCGCACAGACCTCCAGTCAGTCATGCCAATCACTTTGCTTTTGTCTAACAAAAGAACCCAGCACAATACCTCAAGGACCTTGGTTTTTTTAGAGTTCTGCTGTCTATTGTTGAGAATTAAAACTACAGTAATCTAGTGCCACCTAATGGTTCTAAAACCTTCAGTCCCTATGGATTGGAGAAATTTATAGTGATGCTTACAAGCTTCTGTTTGTGATGTATTAGCTAATGCAGCTGCCAGCCTGTAATTCTAAAAGCTAGAATTATTGCTTGAGAGCAGAGGGGCCCATGTTTACTAAGCGGTGTTAGGCTGAGTATGATAAAACTTTCCAGGAATTACAGTAGAAAAGGTGGAAAGCTATTGGAGACCAATTAATAAAAAAAAAACAAAAAAAATATAGATATATATATATAAAGTGCAATATACAAATCATTGTAGAAATTGACATCTATTTTTCATCATTATAGTTCTATAAATAGAATAGTTTCTATTTAAACGTTTATGAGCAGATTAATCAAAAAATGAGAAATATTCTCTATTTTTTTAACTAAGAATTTCGATCTGAATATTATATTTAGGTTATCATCTGACAAGATATAAAAAAAGTCAACAACTATAAAATGATGAATTCTTGATTCTGGGAGAATTGTACACTTTTCTTGTACAAGTGCTCATTTAGCTTTATAGTATGGTCACAGTTATTCATATTCATACTGGAGACTTCTGATGGACTTGCTATCAGGAAAATTATATATATATATATATATATATATATATATATATATATATATATATATATATATGTAATTATTATTCTATACACACATATACAATTGAATGCAAACTTCTGTCCAAAAGTGATGAGCAAATCTGTCCCATTTTGCTTCACAGTGAAAAATTTGCAAAATGCATTAAAGTCAGTAGGCAGTTTTTCATGGCTATTGCGTGATTTTTTTTTTCTTTTACGTGCGCAACTTTTTCTCACACCAAATACATTAGTCAATGACTGTTTTTTTCACGCTTCAAATACATGGAAGTCAATGGACGTGTTTTCCTCAAGATTTTTCTCACACCAAATTCATTAAAGCCAATGGGCATTTTTTCTCAATCCTACCGTGCAACTTTTTTTATGTGCACAAAATTAAAATTTGCAGATGGTAAAATGCAGAGTTTTGTCTCGAATACATGCCAGGGAGAAAAAAATCATTGTTGGGCACCCATGGCCAAATAATAAATATAGTTAATTTGTAAGAACAACTACTGCAGGAATTAGTCTCTTAAAAAAACTAAATATTTGCAAATGTTGATGCAAAGTTATAGTTTATTTCACAAACTTTAACACACAGGCCCACAGAAAAAAGTTATTGTGACATGTGTAAAAGGTTGGATACCCTCCCACTTGTCCAGTAATTATCACTTCTTTTGCAAAATCCCTGACCATAATGATCTCATTAGTCCTTAATAGCCATTAGGACTTGTCACCTGTTGACTATAGCTTAAAAAAATCTCTGACATCCCAAAACTTTAAGCTAAAACTCAACAATAATGGGATTCTCTAAGCAACTAGTACTTCACTATGCACAGTGAAAAGCAATTTGGAGGTAGAATTATTTGAATGTAGCTGGGACGAAAAATACCTGTTTTTTAAAGAACATGTCATTTTATGGTAGCTTAATGCGCAAAATGTCCTATATATATATATATACAGTGGCTTGCAAAAGTATTCGGCCCCCTTGAACTTTTCCACATTTTGTCACATTACAGCCACAAACATGAATCAATTTTATTGGAATTCCACGTGAAAGACCAATACAAAGTGGTCTACACGTGAGAAGTGGAACGAAAATCATACATGATTCCAAACATTTTTTACAAATAAATAACTGCAAAGTGGGGTGTGCGTAATTATTCAGCCCCCTTTGGTCTGAGTGCAGTCAGTTGCCCATAGACATTGCCTGATGAGTGCTAATGACTAAATAGAGTGCACCTGTGTGTAATCTAATGTCAGTACAAATACAGCTGCTCTGTGACGGCCTTAGAGGTTGTCTAAGAGAATATTGGGAGCAACAACACCATGAAGTCCAAAGAACACACAGACAGGTCAGGGATAAAGTTATTGAGAAATTTAAAGCAGGCTTAGGCTACAAAAAGATTTCCAAAGCCTTGAACATCCCACGGAGCACTGTTCAAGCGATCATTCAGAAATGGAAGGAGTATGGCACAACTGTAAACCTACCAAGACAAGGCCGTCCACCTAAACTCACAGGCCGAACAAGGAGAGCGCTGATCAGAAATGCAGCCAAGAGGCCCATGGTGACTCTGGACGAGCTGCAGAGATCTACAGCTCAGGTGGGGGAATCTGTCCATAGGGCAAGAAGAAAGCCATTGTTAACAGAAAACCATAAGAAGTCCCGTTTGCAGTTTGCCACAAGCCATGTGGGGGACACAGCAAACATGTGGAAGAAGGTGCTCTGGTCAGATGAGACCAAAATGGAACTTTTTGGCCAAAATGCAAAACGCTACGTGTGGCGGAAAACTAACACTGCACATCACTCTGAACACACCATCCCCACTGTCAAATATGGTGGTGGCAGCATCATGCTCTGGGGGTGCTTCTCTTCAGCAGGGACAGGGAAGCTGGTCAGAGTTGATGGGAAGATGGATGGAGCCAAATACAGGGCAATCTTGGAAGAAAACCTCTTGGAGTCTGCAAAACACTTGAGACTGGGGCGGAGGTTCACCTTCCAGCAGGACAACGACCCTAAACATAAAGCCAGGACAACAATGGAATGGTTTAAAACAAAACATATCCATGTGTTAGAATGGCACAGTCAAAGTCCAGATCTAAATCCAATCAAGAATCTGTGGCAAGATCTGAAAATTGCTGTTCACAAACGCTGTCCATCTAATCTGACTGAGCTGGAGCTGTTTTGCAAAGAAGAATGGGCAAGGATTTCAGTCTGTAGATGTGCAAAGCTGGTAGAGACATACCCTAAAAGCCTGGCAGCTGTAATTGCAGCAAAAGGTGGTGCTACAAAGTATTGACTCAGGGGGCTGAATAATTACGCACACCCCACTTTGCAGTTATTTATTTGTAAAAAATGTTTGGAATCATGTATGATTTTCGTTCCACTTCTCACGTGTACACCACTTTGTATTGGTCTTTCACGTGGAATTCCAATAAAATTGATTCATGTTTGTGGCTGTAATGTGACAAAATGTGGAAAAGTTCAAGGGGGCCGAATACTTTTGCAAGCCACTGTATATATAAACCATAAGCCCTATAAGTACCCTGCTTTATGTGACATTTTATACCTTTTTGTGGTTTGCACCCAGGCATTTCCTCCCAGGCATATTCTGATGGAATACATTTGCATTGATTTTGAGAGTGCTAGTCCAATTATAAAGAGAAAGATTCATTTATATTACTATTATGTGCTGTCAGATTGTCTATTTAAAAGTACATACTCCACCCTGGACACAAAGACTGAACAAACAGCAACTGCTGAGATTCGTTTCCAGCCTTGCCACAAACACATTTTGCATTCATAACAAAAAATCTGAACAAAACCACCTATGGGCCTGCTAAAATGTAATATATGCTCAAACAAGAGAGGTACCAAGAAAGTGGCTGCCATATGTTATTGCAATTATTGTGGAATCACTATCACACAATCTTTCTCTAAGGCAGCAGGAATTACTGGAGAGAGATGATGGATCATAATTAGCTTCCTTAGAGTTAACTTGCAAGAAATCACTAATGCTCTAGTGCTCATTTAATCCAACTGAATCTAGTCTGTTTAACACTGCTATCCTCTGTGTGGTTTCTGTATCACTTCCAATACTTTGTATTTTAATTGTTATAAAATACAAATAAATAAAAATAAATAAAAACTGGATGTATCTGTATATATAATTTACATTCCTTAATTTGTTACTTAACTGGGGCTGTTCAATGTATATTATTCCATGAGGGCACTAAATTAAACACATAACCCTTAAATGAAGACAAAAAGGAACGCCAAGAGCCCCAATAGTGTAATATGTTTTTACAAGGAGTAATGGTAGAATAAACAAATAAATACTCACAAGCCAGGGTTACCAATAGGCAACCACTGTATAGGCAGGTGGGGAGATTGTCCTGACCCCACTCAGGAATAAGAAGTCGCTCTCTGTAGAAGGAAGAAAAATGGGGATGACACCCCTCCACTCGGGGTGGACTCGGTATAGTGATAAGACAAAACAGAGGCGCCAAAAGGATAAAATTAGCTAAAAACACTTAAAAACCCAATGGGTAATTCAGAGGAGGTAGTAGTAAGCTTACCTCCTCCAGGCAGACACCAACAAAAGTGGTAATTTTCAGTAATAGTTTATTCACAACAATATTGCTGTATTGCAATATTGTTGTGAATATACTATTACTGAAAATTACCACTTTTGTTGGTGTCTGCCTGGAGGAGGTAAGCTTACTACTACCTCCTCTGAATTACCCATTGGGTTTTTAAGTGTTTTTAGCTAATTTTATCCTTTTGGCGCCTCTGTTTTGTCTTATCACTACATAACCCTTAAATGTCCTTTAAAAAAAATACTTTTTCTTTGTTAATACCATGCTTTCTTTTAGCAGGGCTAAGTATATCTCTCAGAACAAAATCTGTGAATAATTTACATAAATTGGAAACATTTCTGAGTGCTTTTCTGAGCACTTTTGCTATTTACATTATATTAAAGTTTTATTGATAGGCAAGTTTCCGAATGTTTCTCTAATCATTTCTGTCACACTGAGAGACAAACATGAGCAGAGAAACATAAGGAAAGAACAAAAGGCCAGAATCAACAGCAGGGGTCACTCCTGTTGCACATTTATTATATTACTTAAGTAAAAACTGAAATTAAAGTTATTTGCAAAAGGTGAAGTTATGTCCCCTTTAAAGATGTCCAATTAAAATGGGCCAAATTTCCAAAACTTTGTTTTTGAACTTAATTTAAAAAAAAATAAAGTTTTTCTGTCTGTGCCTTTAGGGAATTGATTCATAGTTGTAATGTCATCTTCAACAACCAGTTGTGAGTTGCTGTTTAAGTAGTGGATCTGATTTGGTCAAGGAGTTATTGGTATTATTATGACCCCGGGGAGTGCAAGTGCAAGAGCACTAAGGGATGCATTATGCTCAGTTATGCTGCACTTGCACCCCTGGGCTTGTTGCACTCTAGAAAGACCATCGGATAAAAAGCTGGCTCTCTATATAAAGAGCAGCATCAGGAGTCCGAAGGATGTGCAAGGCATGGGGCAGGTAAGGAAACGCTAGAAGGATTCAATTCAAGGTGCAGCCCGCAGGTCTCTATGCTCTGAAATGTAGCGCAGGGGCCTGTGGCTATTTGCACAATACCCCACACAGTGGAACAGTGGGACAGTGGCCCATTGCAGCCTTTGCTGTTTACATGGCCAATCATGGTAATTTGGAAAAGTCAACACCAAAGTTCAAAATCATCAATATTTTCTCTCTCCTACTACATAGCTTGAGTTATTGAGAGTTACTGACATGCCCAATTATTTATTTGTACCATGAGCAGGAGTGCTTTGTACTTTTCATTAGTAATTTTTGGGGGTTTTGCCTTAAAGTGACAATATACTGGCCAGGTATAGATTTGAAAACAGCAGAAATAGTTAGCGTCCACCGCACTTAGTTAAAAAAATATTGCTTAGTAAAGCTCTGAATGCTTTATATAATTTTCATCATAAATATACTCATTCATTAGTTGTTTGTATGTTTTATTGTGTCTTTGTGATTATTTCTGAATCTTTAAAACAGCATCAGTGTATGAGGCAGTTGTAAGTGTAACTACAGATTTAATAAGGGATCATCAAAAGCATGGCTTTCTCCATATGGACATTTTCTTTTGTTTGGGTAAGAACAGCAATGAAGCTAATCATGCATGCCACTCATTTGTTTAATTCTGCCCCCATTGTTTTTAAAAACCTGTCTTCAATTCATCAGCATAATGGGCATCATTCAGGCATACTCTAGGGAGCCTACTGATGTGCTGACATCAGCCTTCCGTGCATCGTAGCTAACTGGCATACTAAAATGGAGACCAGCACAGATGACTGTGGGCAGCTGGCTCTCGCCAGCTCTAGCAGAGCAAAGAACAGATTGAAGAGAAAGAAGTTGAAAGCAAAGGACAACTTCAGCTGGTAAATATCTGTTATGTCTGCCCCTTTAAACTTTTAACATCAGAATACACTGAAATAAAGCCTTCTTTACAAAAGTAGTGCAAAATATAGGCATGTTCTTTTACTCACAACCCAGCATTTTTTCACACCATTCCATGGAATAGTGCTCACTATTGTCCTGTTTCACTTCACTGAATATTCGCAAATTGAAAATTGAAAAATTAGCAAAATACATTGAAATCAGTGGGTGTTTTTTCTCTTGCCAAATGCATTGAAGTGAATATTTTTTTTTCTGCCGTGTTTTATTTTTTTCTCTGAGAATGTTTGCAACAGTTTTGTGGAAAAATTTGCTGATGACAAAACGTCAAATTTCGCAGCAAATCCATGCCTGACAAAAAATTACTAGTGCTTCCGTAAACATTTTCAGTGAAGCAACTTTGTGCACATATTTTCTTTATATGGCTGGAAAACTTGCACCTACTCGATACATTTGGTTCAAATTTGATGCAAATGTGACAGAGGTTCTGGTTTCAATAAAAGCATTTGCCAGTTATTTAATTAGTGCCTGAAATTACTACCTGCTCAAGAACAGGGGTACAGTTGCTTGAGGTGTGCATTCTGTGCATGTACACTACATAAGGGGGCTCAAGAGATACTTGCGTAGAATATAAACATGTTAGGGTGGCACTCTAGAAAAAACCAGGGAAAGTAACTGGGGTGTTTCATGCCATATTAAAGCACAAGGTTCCAGGCCAATTGCGTTTGTCATTATCATGGAAGTGCCCACTGACAGCCTTAAATTTTAAAGGAGAAGGAAAGGCTACATCACTGGGGAGTGACTTTAATCTCTTACCTGAAACCCCCGGCCAGTGCTCCAGTTAGGAGAAACTGCTGAAGAAAGAAGACAGAACGAAGAGGAATGACTTTTCCTAATAGTAGCACTGGTCAGGGGTATCAGGTAAATGATTACAATCACTGGGGGGGGGGGGGTGCCTGACATTTGGTGATTTAGCCTTTCCTTCTCCTTTAATTGTGGGTCTACTATGCATTATAATTTACAGTACTGATAGGTTAGTGAATGCTTAGTATTATATGCACAGAGACATGGGAATGCTTTCCGGCCCCCAAGCATCTGTGTCCCCAATTTACTTACAGTTCGCTTATATCTGGTTTGAGGGGGTTATGGGGAATAATATAACTGGCATAAAAATATTTTTTTCTCTTATGTATAGAAGCATGGTTAATAGTCCCTAGCAGAAAGACAATGCATGAAAGCCATACTTGCCTTCTTCTATCAAGCTAATGCTTGCGTGGTCTTATTCACTCTTACTTCTGAACAATCACGAATCTGCTTATTCACAACAGCAGCAATGCTTCAGGATTATGGATATTTGCTGTGGGTGTTGCTGTCATGGTGCCTTCTGTCATTTTTGCTCAAAATAGCATCCCTAGTAAAGTGTGCCTCCTAAAAGCAGTGTCCATAGCAAATATGTACTTGTCATGATACCTGCTAAGAGCATAGCAACTGTGCCTCTGTCTTGGCACCTTCTAAAATTAGCATCTATAGTAACACTGTACCTGTCACATTGACTGCTCCCAGATTTTCCATGATGTGACATCAGCAATCAGCATCAATACTGAATCTTAGTGATTGACACTTTCAAGTTATAAACAACACTTTGCCACTAGAGTGCGCCATTCATAAAGATATTTACAGTTTAGATTATAAGAACATGGCTGTAATGTAAATTATATATCAAATAATGTACCCCCTGTTGTAAACTATAAGGATACTATAATTCATCAATAAGTTCCATGACCATACAAAAGCACAAGGCCAAAGGCTGAGTGCTTGTATACAGGATGTAGAACTCTGAGGTGACTTCTAATGTCCTCATATTTTTTCACAGGGGGTACTTTATTTATTATAATACAGAGGCTTCAGTGTATCATGTGACAGAAATTATATCAATGAGCACTAAATCCATTGTTAGAAACAAAGTACATTACGTTACTAGTGGTGATTCGGCTAAATTGTAAGGAAATGCCTGCAGGCCTGATTTGTGGCCAGTGGTAGCAAATTTCTTATGTGTGCGACAACTCTCCCAGTGTGTCATTGCCCTTAACTTTACAGTGTCTTAAAAAGCTGTTTATAATAGTTAACCCTTTGCATTAATTTTCTTCATTAATTTTTGGTGCTGCCACTGGGCTCTAGCACTCCATAGCACAGAACCAAATAAGCTAATACCTTGATCAGAGCAGCAAATAAGCTAATACCTTGATAAATATGTCAGTTTGTTAAACTCTTCCATTGCTAGCAGGAATAATCTTAAAAACATATCAAACTGCAGACAATCCTTCTGGGATTCCCCAGTTCAATAATCTAAGTTTTCAATATTTCAAATGTACAAGCTAAAAATCCATGTTATGTAATTGTAAATGAATAATTTAAGTGAATAATACATTTGCAGTAGTTGTGTTCCTAACAGCAAGTGTTTTGAGGATTTATTTCCTTTTGAGGATGGTTTGACTAAATACTATACTTTTGTAAACATATTCCTTAAATAGCTACTAGTCCATATTCGTGTTTTATTGAAGAAGAATCTAACTCTTTTGGCTGCTATGTGCATGTGTATATAATTGGAAGAAATCAGTGTGTAATAATTTTATACTAATATATAGTACGAGTTAAATTTTAAATTGACGTTTATTGTCATTAATAATAAAATTCCAATAACCTCTCCCTGAAGGTCATATATTCAGTAGGAGAAGGGAAAAAACTTCTCCAGCCTTCAGGATACTATTCCTGTATTCCAGAAACATGTACCACTTGGGGAAGAAAGGTGCAGGCAGAAGGCTCGTAGCTAGGGCAGAGCTGGCTAGAAATACAGGAGTGGGATGTGGTATTCATAAAGCTCCAAATTACAAGAAGGCCAATCTCTCAAAGATTCCATTTAAACAAATCATTCAAATTTTTGAAAATAATTACCCTTTTCTCTGTAATAATAAAACAGTATCCTGTACTTGATACTAACTAAGATATAATCAATCCTTGTTGGAGACAAAACAATCCTAATGGATTTACTTAATGTTTTAAAATATAGTGATCCAAATTAGGAAAATACCCCTTATCCAGGAAATCCTAGGTCCCAAGCATTCTGGATAACAGGCCCCATAATATGTAGTGGTGAGAGAATTGTTTTCCCCAGGCATGGATTTGATGCAAAATTCCACATTTCACCATTGCTGAATTTCTGCAAAAACAAATGACTGCAAAAATTTGGGCAACAAAAAGTTGTGTGAGGAAAAAGTCTCAGTTGCGTCAAAAAAGTTGTGTAGTATAGGTATGGGATCCCTTATCCGGAAACCCATTATCTAGAAAGTTCCGAATTACGGGAAGGCCATCTCCCATAGACTCCATTATAAGCAAATAATTTAAATTTTTAAAAATGATTTCCTTTTTCTCTGTAATAATAAAACAGTATCTTGTACTTGATCCCAACTAAGATAGAATTAATCCCTATTGGAGGCAAAACAATCCTATTGGGTTTATTAAATTCTTAAATAATTACAGACTTAAGTTATGGAGATCCAAACTACAGAAAGATCCCTTGTCCGGAAAACCCCAGGTCCCGAGCATTCTGGATAACAGGTCCTATACCTGTACACATTTTACAAATCTTTCACTTTCACAAATTTCTCAGCAGTTTCGTGAATTTATCTGCCAAGTGAAAAGAGACAGATTCGTTCATCACTAATAATAAGCTCCAACTAAACCTTTTAATGCTTAAAAATAACTTTTACTTTTGTGTAGCCAGTGGGCAATGAGTCTTAATTAGGTTTTTTTCTTTCTTGTTCTGCATCTTGAAATTCAGACTGCTATTCTAATGCAAACAGGTAGTTGTTAGGGAATGGAAGCTAAAAAGCAAGGTGCCTAAACTGAAAGATAAGAAATAAAAATAACAATACAACTGAAGACTAGCAAGCAATCTTTTTTGTGTTGCTGGGGTCAGAGCTTTTTAGTTCCTGATAGGAACCAATCATAATAGGAAGACTAACACATAAAAAGTCTGGGAACTCAAGCGGAAGAAACACAGATTTACTGTATAACATAAAAAGTTAGTTAAAAGATCAAAATTCGATTTAGGGATACAAAATAATATACTATTTCATTATAATACATTTCTTTCCTCCAACAAAAATGAGTTACCTGCAGCAATTTGGCTGAGGAATCTTTGTTTGCATTTACCACAAGGAAACATTGCAGGCAGCATTTTTGCACTCATGAATTTTGTTGTTTTCACATTGATGCATCCAACACTGTGCGCAGGAACCATCCAGCAGCAAGCACATGATTATATAAGCCGTGATGAAAATCCCTGTGCACTTTTATTTTTTCTTATTTCTGTTGTGTCTGGGAGCAAAGCTCCAGCTCTTCCTATCAAGCTCTTCTTTTCCACTTTCTCTATTACTTTCTCTTGATTACCGGAGATTTCTTTCACAGAGGCAGATTTATCAACAATCAAATTTATGGTTTTACCACAATTTGAGTTTTTTTGCAGCAAATCCCACAAATTCAAATTTTAGTTTTAAAAAAAATGAGTTTTGAGCTGCCTCCTAATTTGAATTTGGGAATTTTCCATTTTTCCTTTTTTTATTAAAAAAACATTGAAAACTCACCAACCTTAAATGTGCTCTTATGTATTAAAAAATGTGAATGTCAAAAACTCAATCACTTAAAAACATTAAAAAAAACTAATCTCTTTTTTGCTCTTACTAAATCTCAAACATTCGAGATTCAGAAAATCGAATTTGAGAATTAAAAAAAAACTTAAATTACAATAAAAAAATTAATTCAAATATTAATAAATCGTCCTTTTTCAAGTTTTAAGGTATACTTGCATGGTTTTCCTCATCCCTGGTTATTTGCCATGTTTTTCTCAAATCGAGAAAAAAAACTCCAACTTAATTTTTTATAAATCTGCCCCTTTAGTGTTAAAATAAATGGCACTACTCGAAAAAAATATAATAATGTTATGAGGAAAGGCATCACAATGTCTTATCTTTGTATCATAAGTCAGCAAGCAAATGCAAGGTACAAGGTTGCTTAGTAAGATGCCTGAAATGGCACAATTTTTATTGAACCGAAACACCAAAATGGGGTAATAATGGAAAGGGGGGTGCTACAATATTGCTAACACATTGTATGTGTGTATTGACTTTTCCTTGGCATTTCATTTCTGTTTTACAGTTTGTGGGAACCGGAGTACTGCCCTAATTTCTCCAATCACAATTTAAATTAAAAAAGTAATTTTAAAATCAATGAAAAGTTTTAATTAATGTTTATTTAGTTGCGTAGAATTAAATGTACTTCCCAACACAAAAATGTCATGTTTATATTTACAAGAATGGCATAATAGTTAGTCCTAAAGCAGCCCTTTAAACCTTTGGTTATTTTTAATATAACACTCTTGAATTTCATACGTTTGTAGATTATAATAAGCCCCGTGGTTTGTATTTTACCATGAGCTATCCGTTGCTGCAATTTTTTGTTGTTGGTCACATTTGACATGAGCTCAAAGAGAAGTGAATGCCTTTTGTTAGTATGTTAAGCTCAGCTCCTATTACAAACTCCCTGCAAAATGATCATTCCTATTAAGGATTTAGACAATGTCAGTTAGATAAAGCAATCCCAGTAACATATTGACTCACTGTGCCAGGAAGCCTAGAGCCAAAACAGACAGAGGATCAGGCCTGCCTGACCAGTCTGCGTGAAACTTTTGGAAGGAAACCCTCTCAGATTCCTCTGTCACGGCTGCATTTTGTTATTAGTTCATTCGGGTGATTGCACTCATTGTCTATTGCTGCTAAGTCTCTTACTGATGTGTATTTCTCTGCAGCCACAAAATGCATCATCTCTGGATTGTCTGGACTTTTGGAACTCTGACTTTGCAGGTGTGTTGCACTGGAACAGAGTATGATGGGTAAGAGCTGAATTTTTACCAAGTTACTTTATTACATCTATCATGGCTGAAATATGTTTATGTTTAGATGAAAGGCAAATATTGCCTGAGTATTAGTATGTCTACATCTTAAAACCCTCCATCTGCTTTTCAACTCGGACTGCTGGGAAATGTAGTTCTTTGGACGAGAACAGCCAGGAAACCATAGGCAGGAATTATTTTGATGTTTAGTAATTTATAATACAGTCAGTTTTAAAGTAAAACACATATGTAAATAAATATGACAGAAGGGGCTATAGTTAGTGATGAGTAAATTTCTTCAATTGGTGCAGTTTTGCTGCAAAATTTGCATTTTTGCGAGCTGCAAAAGAATTTTATAAATCTGTGCTAGAATTTAGCCAGGTGTTTTCACCATAAGAAAATACAGGTTTTTGCATTGAAACAAACACTGTGCTAGAATTTTGGTTTGTGTTTTGTTTTGCTGGGAAAAAACACATTTTTTTGTGCTGAAAAAAGCCCACATTAATTCTATCTGCTCCTTGCTTTCCACATCACCCAATCAGACTGAAACCCTCCCCCTGTCTGTCTAAGAAGCTGACCTGGCGCTGTGTTTGAATTAAATTGGCAACATGAGAGCCTTTTTTCTATGAAAAACAGTTGTAGCATAGTGGAAAGGAGCTTCGTTATTGCACAGCTAACAATGCCTTAAAGGGGACCTGTCACCCTAAGAAATAATTCCAAATACATTTCTATCATGTTAGTTTGTTAGCTGAGCAAAACAAACTTCATTTACACTATAAAAATAATAAAGATTTTTTTTTGGAATTACACAATCACAGTAAGCAGGCAGGTTCCATTTTGTGGACATTTTCAGTAACACAAGCTTTACATCTTGTCAAAACCTTGTTTATTTGATAGAATGGACAGGGCCGCCATCAGAAATCACGAGGCCCCTCAGAACAGAATTTTCTGGGCCCTCCTCCTCCCACGCCCCGCTCCCCTCCCCAATGGCCCCTCCCATCAGTACAAAGGACACAGAGACATTGGTAGCCAGGGCCCCCTAAAACATTGGTAACCAGGGTAACGTTTTGCATTGGTGCCGGGGCAGAGACCCCCTAAAACATTGCTAGACAGCCCAGGGCCCCCTAAAACATTGCTGGTCCTCCCCCAGTGTCCTCATACTATGGGCCACTCCCCGCTGCAGCATCCTCCCCAACATCCTCCAGCTCCTCCCTAGCATCCTCCACCTTCCCCGCAGCGTTCTCCCCAACAGCTTCCCCCTCAGCATCCTCCAGCCCCCCTTACCGTCCTCCCCAACATCCTCCAGCTCCCTCCCCAGCATCCTCCAGCCCCCCTACCATTCTCCAGCTTCCTCCCCAGCATGCTCCAGCCCCACCTACCATCCTCCCCCAGTGTCCTCCCCAGCATCCTCCAGCCCCACCTACCATTATCCAGCTTCCCCCAGCATCCTCCAGCCCCTCTTACCATCCTCCAGCTTCCCCAGCATCGTCCCCAACATCCTCCAGCCCCCCCTACCATCCTCCAGCTTCCTCCCCAACATCCTCCAGCTCCCACCCCAGCATCTTCCAGCCCCCCCTACCATTCTCCAGCTTCCTCCCCAGCATGCTCCATCCCCACCTACCCCCAGTGTCCTCCCCAGCATCCTCCAGCCCCACCTACCAACATCCAGCTTTCCCCAGTGTCCTCCAGCCCCCCTTACCATCCTCCAGCTTCCCCCAGTGTTGTCCCCAACATCCTCCAGCTCCCCATGCTTCCTGTGGTGCTTCCTGCTCCCGCCTGCTACGTGCGCTTCCTCCGACTGGATCCTCTTCGTATGCCCGTCGGCTCGCCGCTGCATCTAGTTTTTATAAGGTTGCGCCCCGTGCGTACTGACTTCACACATACGCACGGGGCGCAGCCAATTGAATTACCCGCTAGCCACCAATGACCCAAGGGCCCGTAATTCTTTAAAGGGGGCCCGTGCTTAAAATTTGTATCACGGCCGGGCCCCCTTTAAAGCAACAATCCTCCGGGCCCCGGACAACAGTCCCCCCTGTGCCCCCCTGATGGCGGCCCTGAGAATGGAGGACTAGATGCCCAGGCCCATGCACTGGCTACACATTTAGATGGTGAGGAGGGAGGGGAAATGTGAGAATTGCAGTGACATCTAGGAAGTGCTGAACGGAAAGCTAAAGTTATTGTCTGCCCCGCCTCTATGCCTAAGACTTATATATAAATATATCATTGACAGCTGGAATTTTTAAAGTCTTTATAATGGGAATGGATGTGTTAAGTAAAAAATTACTTTGGGTTTAATGTTTAATTTGAAAAGGGTTTTTATAACACAGCTTTTTCATGTTTGGGTGACAGGTCCACCATGTAGTTTTAACTACCCATAAACTCCATCACATCTGGCAAATATTGCCAAAAATGTGCAAATTTTTTGGTGGTTTTGTTTATCTTTGTAGAGCACTGGATTCCAAACAAGTAAAGCAATCTGTCTGTCATGGCAGTGGCAGCTCAGTTATTTGCACTTGCACTGTTAATCCCTCTCGTTGATCTATTCAGGCACTAGCACTGTTGGCATGCCCTTGTCTGTGCTGTTGCTTCATTCCAATCACATAATGACTGAACGTCAATCCTGGGCAGTGACATCAGAGTTAGGCCAAGCCAGAGACAAATACACATGCTTTTCTGCACAGCTCAGAGGAATACCAATTATTCATTACATGTGGCTTCCATATTTTTCACAGTTATTTTTGGTCTATACTAGATTACTCAGACAAAGAAAAAAAATTTATGCAAAAAAATGTGTCAAGCAGCTGTGCTCATGCCATTCAATACTATAGTGAATAGGTTCCTTTCCATAATGACCCTAACAAATAGTTAAAGGACCTTTACATTGCTTTCTAATATGTTATAGGTTTGCCTATTAACCAAAAAACAAATTGACTTTAATGGTGCCGTTGTTATTCCAATTTTAACTGACTGCCTTTCTATTCAGGCTTTTTCCTGTTGATCTTCTATAGTGATGAGCAAATCTGTCCCGTTTCGCTTAGCCGAAACATTTGCAAATCTTTAAAAACATTCGAGAAATCACACAGAAAAATGCATGAAACGCTGAAAACAGCACATGTAAAAAAAACAAGTGGGCAAATTTTTTTACTTTTGTGACCACGCCCCAATTAACACACCCCATTTTTTTCTAAAAATACTCCTTTTATATAGTTGAAATGGTGGGATCAGATGCAAATGTGCTATACCCTCATACTGTACTACCTTGTCAGCGGGGGCCTCCAGCACCCACAGGGAGGGTGTAGTCAGGATCAAGGAGGAAGGCCGCTTCCAGCGAGTCCGAGCGAAGTACAGATGCGGGGTAATCCAATAGAGAGGTCAGGTTCAGGCAAAGGTCACTTGAGGCAGGCAGCAAGGTTCAAGGTCAGGAACAGCAACAGGAAAGCAGAGCAGACAATTAGAGACCCAGGAACACAATAGGAATATTGAGCTATACTCGGGCATTGAACCTGGGTCTCTGGCGTCCTTTTAAGTTTGAATTTGGCGCCATAGCGCGTGCATCCTTGCGCCCACGTGGAGCCCTGGGCGCCGCCATCTTGGATTCGCCGCGCCGAGAAGGAGGACGCCGCCGCACACCAGGAGCAGGTAAGGAAAACAAAATAGCAACTCCTACATATAAAATACAAATATAGAGAGAAGGCAGTCAGTTATGTATGTATGTATGTATAACTTTATTTATAAAGCGCCACAAGGGTACACAGCGCTGTACAATCTTACAATATACAGAATTACACACAGGGAGGACAAATGTTATAATAAATATGTGAGTTATAACTATCTACCAGTTTTGCCCCCCCACACAGGGGAGACAGTACCCCCCATACACAGTGCCCCCCAGGCCCCCATAAACAGTACCCCCCATACACAGTGCCCCCATACACAGTACCCCCCAAACACAGTACCCCCCAAACACAGTGTCCCCAAACACAGTGCCCCCCATACACAGTGCCCCCCAAACACAGAGCCCCCCATACACAGTGCCCCCCATACACAGTGCCCCCCCATACACAGTGCCCCCATACACAGAGCCCCCCATACACAGATCCCCCATACACAGTTCCCCCCATACAGTGTCCCCCATACACAGTGCCCCCATACACAGTGCCCCCCCATACACAGAGCCCCCCATACACAGTGCCCCCATACACAGAGTACCCCATACACAGAGCCCCCCATACACAGTGCCCCCATACACAGTTCCCCCATACACAGTGCCCCCCAAACACAGAGCCCCCCATACACAGAGCCCCCCACTGTGTATGGGGGGCACTGTGTATGGGGGGCTCTGTGTATGGGGGGCTCTGTGTATGGGGGACACTGTGTATGGGGGGCTCTGTGTTTGGGGGGCACTGTGTATGGGGGGCACTGTGTATGGGGGGCTCTGTGTATGGGGGGCTCTGTGTAAATGTGTTCTGGATGGTAGTTAAAATAAAATTTTGTCACTGTATTTGGCCTGCCATGTGTTTTGGGGTAATTATAAATGAAATTGTCACTGTGTATTCTGGGGGTGTTCTATATGGAGATGGCCTTTAACTACCTGGCCATGTGTTCTGGAATGTAAGAAATTGGCACTGCATTTATCTTGTCATCTGTTCTGAGGTATTATATACTGTAGGATACTGGTTGCTTCAAGGTGTTCTGGCAGGTATATAACATAAAATTGCCACTGCATTTACCCTGACATGTTGCGGATTATTATACATGGAACTGAAACTGGGACACTATGAAAAAACAAGTGTTGAAAATGTCTTTATCTAACCCCCACAAAAATTACCCTCCACTGAGTGGCAAATGAGCCTGGTTCTGCTTCTTCTATACAGGGGACCAGAGGGGTAGCCTTGTGGGTGACACCCAACACACACAAAATTGCAGGTGACCCGAGATTTGCATGCAGTGCAGGGGTACTAGGTCCATATACAGTATGTATGCTGCTTCCTCCACCTATGTGAAAGAATTAGGCAGGCTGCTAATACAATGGTTACAATGGACAAATATATGTCAGTGAAATGTCTGTGTTGCTAATACCTTATTGAAATGGGTAACTGTGCTGGAAATGTAGTCATTAGGTTGTAATTGTGTTGACTAAATACATTTTTCTATAGTTTCAAGAATCTTTCTACAAATGCTATAAAATCTCCAATTTGTACAGACCACTTAAACTGTATTCTCTCCGGTATATCCCGCAGATTCATTGCTAAACTTTAGTGCAGTATTAAGCATGTTAATTGTTCCCTTAGAGGGTAAAGAGTGCCGCTATTTTTTGTAATATTGATCTGAGCAGAGATTACTGTGTCTGAGAATTTAAGATGTGAGCAGAGATGAAAAGGAACCATGCAGAAATTTTCAAGGTCATTAGAGCTATTACATGAGCAAAGCATGAATGTATTCATAAAGGATTCATTAATGTCAACCATCTAGGAGGGGAGGAGCCCTTTTATTTTTCTTTTTTAGACTTTAACTTCCAAAGAGCCTTGTGATATTGCAGTATTGCAGAACAAGTAAAATGTACAGCATCATGAAAAAACACAGCTTCCATGTCTCTGCATATATTGATACAGTAATACAAGTAATACATAGTGGATATGATTTATGAACCATTGAAGCTGGAAAATAATGTGAAATTGTCCTATTTTTATTGCTTTGTCAATTTTAAAAATCCTAAAATGTTTCTTTTCCATTACATTTTTAGATTTCAAATGCACTCTTTTTTATTACTATGTATTCTCAAACTGTATACCTGGCAAAATCTAGTTTAAGATTCCATAATCAAAATTAATTCCAAGGTAAAATTATCGTTATTTGAAAAATAGGGCTTCGGTAACATTTTGTCATTCTAACATTATGAAATCATTATTGAAAAACATATATAATGATTTACTAATCAACAATTTATAATTTAGCTCAAACTGTTTGAATACATTCAGACTGGAGACATCCTTACTTTGGCAGTGATTAAGTAGTGCCTTTAATAAAATATACATTTTATACTTTTTATGTTGTGCCTTTTAAAATTGCCCTACCGCATTGAAATACTCATAATTTTATGAATTGCATTGTTATGATAACCTATAGACATGCTTGGAAGTCTTGGATCTCTAAGCAGATTCAGTAGACTTTATTCTCAATACTATTGAAACAAACTAATTCAATCAGTGCAGCCTTGTCCCTCACAGCCTAAACTCTTGGCCTAAGCGCTTCCTAAACTAACAAACTGCTGTTCCTATCTGCCCAGTGCCAGAATGGCCAGAGGACCTCCTCTACTTTATACCTTCCTAAAAGAAACTATATTGGTCTCACAAAATCAAAAATATCTAACTAACTAAATATTTTAAAAATTGACTTAACTATGAATTAACCCCCTTATCAGCACATGAGTGTTTGCTGCATGTTCAATTTGCAGCACTACTGACTAACATATGTATGGTGTTTAAACTAAATCATTTGGTCTGTATGGTAGTAGACCATACAGTAAAACCTCTCCACTGGGTGAAAAGGGTGAGGGGATATAATAGTACCTTGATAACCCCATGCTCAGTTTGACCGCACAGGGCATTAAAAGGGGATCCCAAGAACCAGGCCTGTCAGAACATCAAATACCTCCGTATTTAGGTAGAAACATTGGTACTTACATTTTAACACTTTTTTTTTCCATTGCTTCATAGCCAACAAATGGTTACAAAGGTTATGGACCCCATAACTGGATATTTATGGCTTTGCGCATCAGTGTATTTTTAATGATATCCCTTCCTTCATGACTGACTTTTTTCTTGTGTATGTTCTTTTATGAACACATTACAATGAAATGGAAAACCAGATTCACCTTCATGTAGCAATGGTATTTGTGCACACCAGCTAAGATACTTGCCAAAATGCAGATGCATCAAAATGCACATAATGTATTCATATTACTTGGTTGCTTTTTTGTTTCTTTATTCAGCAATTTCAATGTGTAAGAACATATAACAGCTGAATTATGTAGAGGAAGGCATACTATGCTCTTTACTAAAAATTAAACAATTTATGCTGACAGTCAAGAAAGTGCTTGTTTATTGAGTCAGACTATTAAGTATCAGCTAACTATTCCAGATAAACATGAGCTATTTTCACCTACAGTATGAGAGAAAATAACAATATGGGAATAACTCAGCATAAATGTATTAAGTCTAAATTAGCATAAATTTATTTATATTGAATATAGCATGAATTAAAACCAGACAATTTATATTTCCATTTGGCCAGTATTCTACATTGGTAGTAGATAATGACAAAGAAATTATATCATACTGTACAATGCAGTGCTTAATGGTATTTAACTGTATCTTTACTTTTAGGGGCAACATTTTAGAGATTACCCCAGAAAGTGAGAAACAAGTGCAGTGCTTACAGAATATCCTTCAGTCCTGGCTGGTAAGTGGTCACCAGAAATATATATTTTTGACAACAGATTGTTTTCTGCACAAATTTTTTTTAAATCAATCATCACTGGTGTTTGCTTAGTTGCTTATTTTGGGCTACAGAACTTCTACAGTTAATTGATCCGTATGTATGTATGTATAACTTTATTTATAAAGCGCCACAAAGGTACGCAGCGCTGTACAATCTTACAAAATTACACACGGGGAGGACAAGTGATATAATAAATAAATACAATAAATATATATATATAAGTGCCATGTGGTATGAGACACAGTAGGAAAGAGGTCCCTGCCCCATAGAGCTTACAATCTAAGTGGTTGGGTAACATACCGGAAGGTAAGAGTGCATCAGGTATGGGCATTTGCCCTTAAGCGCAGGACTAGGCAAAATAGTGTTTTAGTGCTCCAGAAGGTAACAGCTGAGCTTTTTCTTAAAGTGAGTGTTCCCTACGGAGAGATTCAGGGATAGAGTTCCAGAGGTAAGGAGCAGCGAGATAGAAAGGTTTAAGACGAGAGAGCGCAGTGGGTGTGGATGGTGTAAAAAGACGGAGGCTCTGAGAGGAGCGGAGGAGACGACCAGGAACGTGCAGGGAGACCAGTGAAGTTATGTAGTGAGGAGCAGAGGAGTGAAGGGCTTTGAATGTCAGCAGAAGGATTCTGTATGCTATCCTTTGCTTAAAGGAACAGTAACACCAAAAAATGAAAGAGCTTTAAAGTAATAAAAATATAATGCACTGTTGCCCTGCACTGGTAAAACTGGTGTGTTTGCTACAGTAACACTACTATAATTTATATAATAAGCTGCTGTGTAGCCACGGGGGCAGCCATTCAAGCTGGAAAAAAGGAGAAAAGGCACAGGTTACATAACAGATAACAGATAAGCTCTGTGGAATACAATAGTGTTTTATCTGTTATCTGCTATGTGCCTGTGCCTTTTCTCCTTTGAATGGCTGCCTCCATGGCTACATAGCAGCTTATTTATATAAATTATAGTAGACTTTCTGAAGTAAACACACAACTTTTACCAGTGCAGGGCAGCAGCACATTATATTTTAGTTACTTTTATACACTTTAATTTTTTGGTGTTACTGTTCCTTTAACAGGCAGCCATGCAAGAGAGCTTAATTGAGGCTGAACAGGTTCCCTCTTAGGAAAGAGCAGGAGGATCCTGGCAGCAGAGTTTAAGATTGATTGCAGGGGAGAGAGGTGGGAGTCTGGGAGGCCAGTTAGTAGGAGATTGCAGTAATCTAAGCGGGAAAGGATAAGGGCATGGATTAGTGTTTTAGCTGTTACTTGTGAAAGTAAGGGGCGTATCTTGGCAATATTGCGGAGGAAAAAACGGTAGGTTTTGGCAGTGTTATTAATATGGTTAGAGAAGGAGAGGGACTGGTCAAAGATAACCCCAAGGCAGCGTGCAGAATTTACAGGGTTGATGGTCATGCCTTCAATAGTAACGGTGAAAGGAGGAGAAGTGCTAGGAAGACCATGAGCTCTGTTTTAGCTAGGTTAAGTTTGAGCTGGCGTTGGTTCATCCAGGAGGAGATAGCCAGGAGGCAGTTACCAATCTGGGTTTGAACATCAGTGGTTAGTGCAGGGGTGTCTAAATATATCTGGATGTCATCTGCATATAAGTGATATTTAAGACCAAAAGAAGAAATAAGGTCACCTAAAGAGAGAGTGTACAGGGAGAACAGCAAAGGACCAAGCACAGAGCCCTGAGGCACCCCCACACTAAGCGGAACCGGGGTAGAGGATTTGTTAGTAAGAGCAACAGAGAAGGAGCGGTTAGAGAGATAAGAAGAGAACCAGGATGCTGCTTGATCCCGGATACCCAGAGAATAGAGAATTTGCATAAGGACAGAATGGTCGACAGTATCAAAAGCAGAGGAAAGGTCCAGGAGAATGAGAACTGAGTAGCGTCCTTTGGCCTTGGCAGTCTGGAGATCATTTGCCACTCTACATAAGGCCATCTCAGTGGAGTGTGCAGACTGCATAGGGTCCAGCAGATTATGGGTGCAAAGGAAGTTAGTGACACGAGAAAAGACAAGACGTTCCAGGAGTTTAGAGGCTAGGGGCAGGAGAGAGACCGGACCGTAGTTAGAAAGGCAGGATGGGTCCAGTGTATCCTTTTTAAGAATGGGTTTGACATGTGCTTATACATACATGCCACCACTTAGCCTGAATTTTGTTTCATCTCATTCATGTTTATAGTGACAATTTGTAGCCTAGGAGTCAGTGCTGCAATGCAAGGCGACAATAGTAATATTCTTTAGCTAAATACTATGATTTGCTACAAAATGGGAACTGCCTCTTCAACTAATCTGGGCACAACTCCACATCATGTGTATGAAAGGCCCCTTGTCTTGTACACATGGGGTGCATAGATTATCATGGCTGATATGGTGTAGCCCAGCGGTTCTCAACCTGTGGGTCAGGACCCCTTTAGGGGTAAAACAACCATATCAAAGGGGTCGCCTAAAACCATCGGAAAACACATGTCCGATGCTTTAAGGAATAATTTTATAGTTGGGGGTCACCACAACATGAGGTACTGTATTAAAGGTAGGAAGGTTGAGAACCACTGGTGTATCCTAACCAGGGTAGAATATACCATATTTAAAATGTGAATTAAACGTAAGCTGGGTGATACCAGTTAAATAGCTTCTTAAGACTCCTGCCATTCCGCATCCAGGAGAGTGCCCACATCAGTTTCCCATTTGCACCGGAGCTCCTCCAAGAAATGTGTGTTGAAACAATGAGGTTTTGATGTCTATGGGTGGCATGTAGAGCTCAGTTAAGTCTATGAAAGTTTAACCACTGACTCATTATAAATTTTTGTGCCATACCTTTCCCAAAGTGATACCATACAGGGTCGGACCATACCTTCTGCATTGTTGTAAAAAAGGGGAGAAAGCAGAGCTTGTGAGTGGGGACATGTCATTTTCCCTAAAATCTAGCTAATGGGGTCATAAACAGGTTAATTGGGCCAAAAGGGAGAATAGGACCTTGTGATGGAACCTTTCTACCCATGTGGTCAAATGTGCCATTTGGGTTGCTAAATTATGCTCAATAGGGAAGCTATCAGGGCCTGATGCCTTGCCAGTGGAAAAAGCCTCTATGGTCTCAGTTAGCTCTTGCACTGCAGGAACACTGTCAGGGGAAAACATGTTTTTTTCATAAAGCATCAGTTAATAAAGCTTCTCCAGCAGAATCCTGCATTGAAATCAGAAAAAAGTTTTTTTTTATATTTTATTTTGAAATTTCACATGGGGCTAGCCATATTCTTCATTTCCCAGGGTGCCACAGCCATGTGACTTGTGCTCTGATAAACTTCAGTCACACTTTACTGCTGAGCTGCAAGTTGGAGTGAAATCACCCCCCTCCCAGCAGCCGATCTGCAGAACAATGGGAAGGGAGCAAGATAGCAGCTTCCTGATACCTGCATTGCTAAAAGTGGCAGATGTCAGAATAGCACTCAATAGTAACAAATCCAAGTCCGGCTTCAGTTACATGAAAAGATGAAACAATAGGTTACCTGAAAGCAGTTCTAATGTGTAGCGCTGGCTCTTAATGAAAGTTCAGACTCAGGCACAATGCACTAAGATGGCACCAACACACCAATATTACAAGTAAAAAAAATACAAGAACAACATATTAAATGGTAGAGTGAATTATTTGCAATGTAAACAGTGTAATTTAGAAATTAAAAGTACCCCATACATGACAGAATCCCTTTAAGGTGGGCAGTTGTATACTGGACAAAAAGGCTTCAGTCTGAGAGTCCTGGAGGTGTAGAGGGAGCTATGGAATTTATTTATAGTATTTCTGTAGGCTGAGTAGTTAGGAGCCCCTGCAAAGTGTAAAGTTTAGAGATTACTGGGGGAGAGGAGAGGGTCATGGCCATGTATGCAAGGAGTTTACTGGACTTCTCAATATAATTGGCCTAAAATGCTTGCCGCAAAGCTGCTAAGGTGGAGGTGAGCGGTGGTGTTGCACCTGCGTGCTATTTTAATTTCAGTTTACTACAGTAAAAAGCCCTTTTAACAGCAGCAATTTTAGTGTGGAGGATGATCTGAGATTAGCTTTAGGGCTCTGGCACATGGAGAGATTAGTCGCCCGCGACAAAACACCCTGTTCGCGGGCGACTAATCTTCCCGGAATGACATCCCACCGGCGAAAATGTAAATCGCCGGTGGGATGGTATACGTGGCGGCACGATTTCAGTGAAATTGCGCAAGTTGCCTCGAGAGGAAACTGTGTATACCATCCCACCGGCGATTTACATTTTCGCCGGTGGGATGGCATTTCGGGGAGATTAGTGGGCGATTAACCTAAAGGCCTCCCACACTACAGGGAGTTCCTGAAGGTGTGGTTTATGGTGAAGTATTCCTCATCATTCTTAATTACATACTGTAAAGCCAAACAGGTTTGAAAGCCACTGCCTCCTCTTCTAAATAGTAGACTCTGTTCTGTTTAAGGGGAGCATGATCAAAATGCCACTGGTTTGGTATTTTACTTGGTGAATATTAAGACGAAGGCCCTTTGAGAAGAAAACCATGTTGATCCTAGAAAGGGGGAACTGATCCTGAGCTTGGCTGGGTAAAACATGGTGTAGATAATATTCTTATCTCTGAGCCACTTTTAATATATTGAAAATGTGAGCATTGTATTTACAACAAAAAGCATCTCTGTCTTTAGCATTTAGTAGCCTTGTTATTAATGGCCTCTGTGGTGCACCTGTTATTGGAGGGAGCATTGGGATGCGATATGCCTGCCCTGTAGTGTAGGTTATGAACAGCATAGAGGTATCAAATGCATTTCTCAGGCAACATCTGAGAAACCTCTTCGGTTTTATACTCCCTTTTCTGGGAAGCCCATTAACCTTATATTGTTACGCTGGAGACAGTTTTTTCAAGATTGTCTGGTTGCTATGAACTGTTGGCGGTCCCACTGAGGTATAAGGCCACAAGTGTTTTCCAGAGTATTAATGTGTTGTTCCACTTCCACTGTCTGCTCACTCAATTTGTGGATGTCATGTTTAAGGATGGAGGACTCCACCTTAAAGGACATGTAAACCCTACATTTTCCTACCATGTATATAAGTTGGGCACATTTCCCTCACCCAAATCACATAATTTGTATTGCATATATCCCCTCCATTCGCCAGCACCATCATATTATCCTAAAATAAGCAGCTTTTACCTGGAGCCAATTTTCCCTCTGACATCATCAGTTGCATCTGCAAACAGCACATATGCTTTGATAAAAGTCCTGCTTGGATAATGCCCTGTAACAGTTAAACTGTGCTCAGGAGATGGGTGAATTCCCACTAATTTTCTGGAGTCACACAAGTGTGAGATGATGATGGGTAAAGTTAAAGTGAGATGATGGTTGTTAAATGTATGAGTCTGTCCCTTTCAGATAGCATTTTAATAATACTGGGATCCATCTAGTTAAACAAATGGTTCAGTTGTAAAACCAAGATATTTTTGTTGAATTTCTGTTCCCAGACATTAATTGCGAACTAACATTATATGATGCATGATTTATTCTTTTTTTTCCAGCTAGATCTTTTGAAGCCTTTGCAGCCTGAAGACATCAATGTCAAGACTACAGTGCATGTCAGGATCCCATCCACTGCTTTACAGCTCGTGAAAGAGGACCTGCTTCATTGTTCACAATCTTTGGAGTAAGTGAACTGATTTGTGTTTAGAAGTTTCAATATTGCAGCCCTGGAATAGCACTCATGCAGAATGATAATCTGAACTTAATAAAGTGGAGGTTTGGTTTATAGCGCTATGAATGTTGAAATACAGTGTATATTGGCCATTTGCCACATGATGCTTAAAAGCAGTCCCCCATCAGCGCACAGCAGATACAAGAATTTGTAAAGTACTGAAAAATGTGTGTTTTGTGTTAATGAAGAGAATTTGGAAAAAAGGGGGTAAAGAAAGATTCAATGCAGAGACAGCATAAAAAAGAAGTTGTTATGTTAGGGGTGGAGGATAATATGAGGGAAGTTATTCTTGTTAGGGGTGGAAAATAAAATGACATTGCACTAAAATAATCCTATGTGCTGTAGGATTAACCTAACTGAAAAAGATAAAATCTCATTTGGCTTGGAGAAAAGAGGAATAGGGCAGGGATTATACTGTAAGGACTGCAAGCTCCTCCATCTTATCTGATGCAAGCATATATTTAATTTAGGCCTAGCAGCATGCCATTTACAGAGCCAATTCACTTTCAACTATCAACAATAAACTTACTGTGAATGGCACATCCGGTACATTGAGCAATTACACTCTCACATTAGTTAGAGCTGATCCAAGAAAAACATGTCTTGAATTAAAAAGTGCATTTCAAAGGCTTCCCACTACATTTAGCGATTCCCTTAAAAAGAACCTAGTTCTATACAACCAATTAATTTGCTTATTTCACAAGGTACAAGGTCAGAGAATGGTGTGTCTGGTGCAGTTGAGGGAAACCAGAGGGAAAGCCTGCAAGCAGTGCAAAAAGTATAGTGAGTAAATAAATAATGATTGTTTCAAGGTATTGTAGGGTCCCATTGGGTTAATGTGCCCCTATGGCTTTAAACCCTACCTTTCCTTTTCTCCTTGTCACTAGGCAAGGCTGAATGTATCTAGTTGGTATATACATATACCTTATTATTGGCCCAAGGCTAGACCACACCCTACCACACTTTAATATAGTGTTAGGAAAGGGGTGAATCTTTCTTCTTGGCCAGCAGCATTTGATCTGTGTGGATGTTCCTTGAAGCCTGGGATCCACACCGGCCCAGAAGTGTTAGGCCCTAAGGGTACAATTATCCTTAGTGAAGTTGGGGACAGGGACCCCGTGAACAAGGTAAAGGTAGAACAGACTAGATCAACTTATAGCACTTTCTAGGAAAGTGAGAAAGTCAGAACTTATATAGAAAGAGCAGCTTTCTTGCTCTACCCAGGAGAGGAAAGTCAAGGAGTAGTCTCCTAACAGGCTTACTTGCCTTAGATTAGGCACACAGCAATGCCAGGGACTAGGCCAGTCTTTAACCCTGCCCCACCTCTTGATGAGAAGGGATAAACTGGTGGATTTGCCTCCTGTCAATCTTTTGGTTGTCTTACCCTGCCCAACCTCTTGAGAAGGGATAAACTGGTGGACACCATACTTGGTTGCTTAATCAGCTTTAACATCAATTGAATTGCTGAATCCTGTTATACCTCATCTGAGAGTGAGTATTAATTTACCCTGCATTAGCACCATTTGTCTTGGACAAATAAACAGTTATCTTTGCTTGCAAGAGCTCCTGGAGTTCACCTATTTAATTATTGCACTTTGCACTACCCAGTGGCAGTGGGAGGTGTAGTTATACAACACCCTCTATAAGCACCTTCCATTTAGTGAAGGCCCATCCTGTTGTACCCTATGCTCTGTTTACTAGCTGGACAAAGTTGACTTTATCAGCCAAATAAGGGTTACAGTATTCTATTAGAACCCACAACTTTGTGGGACACCTTTAGCCTCCCTCTACAATTAATGTGACAATGATTCTTTGAAACTGCACCAATCTCTGTTATCACCTGGATGTTTCAGGGATAACATTTTTCTTATTAAAACATTTACAGGGCATTACAGCTAACCAATCTTTCCACCTTCGTTGACTTTAGCCACAGTGGAATTTGGATTTCTGCCCACTCTACCAAATACAAATGGTTACTTCCACTCAGAAACCTTCAAATGAAGATGAGATTCTCTAAATACTTTTGTAAAACTGTAAATGATGTGGAAATGTAATTGCACCACAGCAGTAGTCTTAAAAATTCTTTCAGTTGGTAAAGTATCAGATAATGCAACAATGTAAACAGTATGCTGTCCTATGAAGTACATTTCTTATTATAGAACAAACAAAGCTGCACACATTCTTTATGAGTGATTCACATGTATCTTTGTTGTTTGAATATGTCAGGCATTTTGTATGGACTTGACTAGATATAAGAACCAATGTCTTCTTAGAGTGAATTGACTGCTTTGTAAACTTAATATCAAGTATCCTTAACACCCCATATATTCTTTTTAGATCACATAATTTCCCAGGCAAATATTTTTCTTGCAAGGTTCATGATTTAGGTACTTTTACATTGGGAGACATGTTGGTCTAAAATGGGTGGAAAATCTATTAATAAGGGTTATTTTCCAAAAAGTAGGAAGATTTCTATTTACACTACTCCTCAAGATAGCACACGCATATCAGAGACTACACTAAGCAGTTGGCTTTAGGGATGGACCATGTTTATATAATAGGATTGATTCACTAAAGTGCGATAACACTTATCGCATGCTTTTTTGTGTTAAAATTTGCATGCAAAAAATGCGCAATTCGCTAAAGTATTATCACATGCTTTAAGTTGCGTGCGGTTAATTTTACCGCATTGCGTTAATTAGCGTGCAGAAATAACACTAACGCATGATTCACAAACACTTAGACGCGCTAAATATCGCATTAGTCTGTGCAAAAATTAACACCTACTTGAAGCAGGCGGTAATTATAGAAAAGTACAGTTCATGAGCTTTTGGCAACACAACATGGACTGTGTGATTTATTCAAGTATGTGTTGGCCCTAGAGTGATGCAGCCTCCAGTTTGCAGGGAAATGGTCATTTTCAGAACAGTAGTTTTCCGAAAGTAATGGCATGTATGGCTAATATGGCATGCGTTTTTTCACACGCGGTGAGAATTTGTGCGCGCTGCTTTAATTAGCGCGCGTTGCATCAAATACTGCACGAAAATAGTCTTCGCGACTTAAATAACGCAAACAGCATCGCGTCTGAATTAACGCAAGTATCCTTTTAGTGAATCGCGCGTTAAGATGCGAAAAATTAGACGTGATAAAATGCATGCTATAAATAGCGCTTGTTTTAACGCACTGTAGTGAATCAGCCCTTATGTGAGATGTGTGATGGCCCCAAATATTCAGTCTTCAGGGTCATTTATGCCAGATGGTTTGCCTTAGACTAAGAACATGGGGGTGTTCTCTTTTTTGCTGCAAGCCTGATACTGCTGTAAAGTGTCTTTGTTTAGCTTTTTCTTCTTTCATCAAGTTAATGTTTTCTGTTATATAACAATCTGACCATTGAAATTGTTAAATGTTCCTCATCATGATATTATTATGAATTAGAATTAAAGCTGTTACTCTATTTGCACAGTAAACCTTGAGAAGAGTTTAAGTTGGTACTGAAAAAATCCACTAGCCCCAAAAAAGCATTTCTTAATTTAAGAAAATGGAAAATGTGATCAGAAAATGTGATTAGAAAAACATATACCTTACATGAAGGAAACCCTGGGTTCAAAAGTTCATAGTTGCCCCTAGAGACAGATTAATACAATACAAATTTCTTCATAGGGCATACCTTACACCAAAGTTATTGGCAAAGATATCCCCGACCCAAGTAGATGAAAGCCCCTGCTGCCATCAATCCCCAGCAGACTGTATCCACATGGTGTGGGTATGTAACAAGATACAAGATTCTGGACAGTGGGGGCAGAGTACATTTCTAATTTGACCAGCACCTCTATTACAGCAACCCCATCTGGGATGCTATTGAACCAAGTTACTGACCTAGACCCAATAATGGCAGAAAGGGCTCTCATTTCCACTCTGTTTGCATATGCTCGGAAATCCATAACAATGAAATTAAAGGCATGCTCTGCCCCATCCATACAGTTTTGGGTGAAGCAGGTTTATCAAGCAGTGCCCACATACAAACTCCTACACATAAGAAAGGCTGCGCAACAAAGTTTGAAAAAATCTGGTCCCCATGGCTGGACAAGCAGAGTATGAAAGAGTGATATCAGTACTCCATATCACAGTATATCCTAATACCCATAACACATAAAAAGGGCCACAAGGCCCCCTCCTCTCTCCTCTTCTCCTTTATATTTTTACCGTTTTACTTAATACACATTAGTTAATAAAGCTTCTCCAGCAGAATCCTGCTTTGTTACATTTAATTTTGAAAATTTAAATAGGACTAGCCATATTTTTTATTTTCCTATCATGTGACCTGTGCTCTGATGAACTTCAGTCACATTTTACTACTACGCTGCAAGTTGAAGTGATATCACCCCCCTCCCTCTCCCCCCCAGCAGCCGATCAGCATAACAATGGTGGGAAGGGAGCAAGATAGCAGCTCCCAGTAGATACCAGAAGAGCACTCAACTTTAAGAAATCCAAGTCCATCTTGGGACTCCTCCAGTTACATGGGAGTAGGAGCAACAATAAGTTACCTGAAAGCAGTTCCAATGTGTAGCGCTGGCTCCTTCTGAAAGCTCAGACTCAGGCACAATGCACTGAGATGGCGCCTACACACCAATTTTACAACTAAAAAAATGCATTTGTTGGTTCAAGAATAAAATTTTAAATGGTAGAATGAATTATCTGCTATGTAAACAGTGTAATTTAGAAATACAAAATACACCATAAAAATGACAGAATCCCTATAAGGTGCACCTACCATTCTCATATTGTTTCCCCCATCAGAGGTGCAGAATAATAGAGCCCACACTCCAGTTTTTCTTGAAAAAAATTGACCATGCCAGCACTAGGCTACCCACACTGGGAGGGAGCTCCTGGTGGGGATGGCCATGTTGTTTGGCATGCATGTGCATAAGCTCCCCCGCTTGCTCATTACACGTATGTGCCTGACGCAGAAATCATGGGTGCAACTCACCCTTCTACGTCACATATATGTGCATAATTAACGAGTTGTGGCACTCGCTCATTATATGCATGTGTGTGTGTCACAACATGGCTGCCCACACCAAGAGCTCTTTCCGGGTAGCCGAGCACTGGTAGGGGCAACCTGCACTTTCAGTGGGGAAAAAAATATGGGAGAGATAGGTGCCCTTTAACAATACAATAAACACCTCACAGAAAGTTAATGATAAAATTGAGGAATATTGGCCTAGAACAGTGATCCCCAACCAGTGGCTTGTGAGCAACATATTGCTCCCCAGCCCCTTGGATGTTGCTCTCAGTGCCCTCAAAACAGGTTCTTATTTTTGCATTTCTGGCTTGGTGGCAAGTTTTGGTTGCCAGTCCATAAAGGGGCTACCAAATAGCCATTTACAGCCCATATTTGGCACCCCCAGAAACTTTTTTATGCTTGTGTTGCTCCCCGACTCATTTTTCATTTGAATGTGGCTCAAGGGGAAAAAGGTTGGCCTAGAACATAACATTTATACTTCAATAGAGAACTGGCTGAAGGATAGATTAGAAGAGTGGTGGTAAATGGAATATTTTCTTATTGGGCCAGTGTTGTTAGTGGAGTACTGCAGGGGTCAGTCCTTGGTCCTTTGCTTTTTAACTTGTTTATTAATGACCTGGAGGTGGAAAGTATTGTTTCTATTTTTGCTGATGATACTAAATTGTGCAAAACTGTATGTTCCATCAAGGATGCTGTGATTTGCCAAAATTGAAAACTGGGCAGCAAACTGGAAAATGAGGTTCAATGTTGACAAAAGTCATGCATTTTGGTAGAAATAATATAAAAACAAGTTATACACTAAATGGTGTGTGTTGGAGGGATTCTTAATTGAGAAGGGTCTGGGTTTTTTTTTGTAGGTAACAAGTTGTCAAATTCCAGGCAGTGTTATTCTGTGGCTACTAAAGCAAATAAAGTGCTGTCTTGTATAAAAAAGGGCATTGATTAAAGGGATGTCTCTGATAATGCCTCACTTTGAGTATGCAGTGCAGTTTTGGGCTCCAGTCCTTAAGAAGGATATTAATGAGCTGGAGAAAGTGCAGAGACGTGCAACTAAACTGGTAAAGGGGATGGAAGATTTAAACTATGAGGTTAGACTGTCGAGGTTGGGGTTGTTTTCTCTGGAAAAAAAGGCGCTTGCGAGGGGACATGATTACTCTGTACAAGTACATTAGAGGGGATTATAGGCAGGTAGGGGATGTTTTTGTTTCAACAAAAACAACCAGCGCACCATAGGCTGAGTAGATTTAGATAAGAGCAGTGATCCCCAACCAGTGGCTCGCGAGCAACATGTTGCCATCCCCTTGTATGTTGCTCCCAGTGTCCCCAAAGCAGGTGTTTATTTTTGAATTCCTGGCTTGGTGGCAAGTTTTGGTTGCATAAAAAACATGATGTACCAAATAGCTAATCACAGCTCTTATTGGGCTCCTCCATGAACTTTTATGATGCTTGGGTTGCTTTCCAAGTCTTTTTACATTTGATTGTGGCTCACGAGTAAGAAAGGTTGGGGATCCCTGGATTAGAGGAACGGAAGCGTAAGTGGTTTTTCACTGTGAGGGCAGTGAGGTTGTGGAATGCCCTTCCTAGTGATGTTGTAATGGCAGATTCTGTTAATGCCTTTAAGAGGGGCTTGAACAGGCATACGTATCCAAGGCTAGTGGGATACTAAAATCTACAGTTAGTAATGATGTTGGTATATATCGTTTATGTATGTGAGTGTATAGACAGGTATGTGTGTGCTGGATTTACTTGGAAGGGTTGGACTCTGGTCTTTTTTCAACTCATTGTAACTATGTAAGTATGTAATATGAGTTTGTAGAAGATTAAAATAAGCAAATGTAGTGATCACAGCATTTCTTGTAGATGACAATACATTATTTAAAGACCAGAGTTAGAAGATATGGAACTCAAAAAGCGTATAAACTTTCAGAAGTAGTTTTCAAATGAGCTGGAGATCTAAAGGCTGTGATACAGAGCAAATGTCAATAACAAAATGAATTTTGTCTTATACAGCTATTACCAGGAGTGGTTTCTAGTTTAAATCATTGTCAATAGATTAAACTTCTTGTAATAATTAGATATAAAGAAATAATAATAATATATAAATCAATAATATTTTTTGTTTTATGAGGCTATGAGAGCTGTCCTAGGCAAAATGTATTTGTTTTTTTAATTCAAGTTTTTCTACATTTTCTTTGTGTTTGTAGACCCATTAAAAATAATGGGTTTAATAATAATTTGTTGAATTTGAAGGGGTTTCTTTCCACTTTTGTGACCCCCTACCATGACCTTATATCTATTGGTAGGTCTGTTCTTTATGGCCACAATGAAGATAATGCTATCGTACCATCGTAGGGTTCACTGCATTTTTTTATATGAGATTTTATTTTCTGTTGTAGGTCCAGAAGGAGAGCTACTGCCAATATATTAGTCGAAATAGTGCAAGCTAGAATGCTATATTTATTCTACAAAATGCTTTAGAATGCCTGAACAACAGACATTGAATCTTCCTCTGTTTGTTTAAGATAGCAGCTGCCATTTTATTGGTCTGACTTCATTCCATGCCTGCACCCTGCTCCTGGAACATTTCTCAGCTCAGATTACTACAGGTGTGGGGGGAGAAGGAGAAGGGAGTGGGACAGAGGAGCAAATTAAGCAGACTTGTGCCACACCCTGAAGAATTTTGCTAAGAGAAGGCAGTCTGATCAGAAGATCATGTGTACAGAATAGAAGAAAATAATTGTGTTGTTTCTTTTCACTAAGGACTCAGATCAGCAGTTCTGTTTATGGCTATGTTTACATTTTTCATAAAGCTTACTTAATTTTGATCTTTCCTTTAATTACATAGAGGCAGTGTTCTAGGTAAAAGGAAGATGTGAATAACTAAGCTAAAAAAGGAAATATCACAAAGTAGAAAATGTAATTTGCGGGACTTTGCACATTAAAAATATTCACCTTTAGGTTAATGTTTAGTATTTTATAGAACAATTAATTCTAAGCAACTTTTCTGCCTGTCAATGCCTGTTGCTAGGGTAATTTGGACCCTAGCAACTAGATAGCCACAGACATTCCAAACTGGAGAGCTGCTACATGAAAAGCTAAATAATTCAAACACCTCAAATAATAAAAAAGACCAACTGCAAATTGTCTAAAAATATTAGTCGCTACATCATAATAAATGTTATGTTAAAGTTGAACAACCCCTTTAATCTACTTAAGCAAATCTATAGCAGGTTATATTGCTTATAGAATTTATCTTTAAATGTAGACTATTATGCTGAAACAAATTGCAATTCAGTTTTTATATTTTGTAGTATTTTAATTATTTAGCTTTCTGATCAGCAGCTCTGAATTCTAGAAGCTATCTGGTTACTTTAGTCTAATTTACCAAAACTATTACAGGTATGGGATCCCTTATCCGGAAACCCGATATCCAGAAAGCTCCGAATTACGGAAAGTCTGTCTCCCATAGACTCCATTTTAATCATATAATTCAGATTTTTAAAATTGATTTCCTTTTTCTCTGTAAAAATAAAACAGTGCTTTGTATTTGATCCCAACTAAGATACAAATAATCCTTACCGGATGCAAAATAATCCTATTGGGTTTAATTAATGTTTTATTGATTTCTCAGCAGACTTAAGATAGGAAGATCCAAATTATGGAAAGACCCCTTATCCAGAATACCCTTGGTCCCAAGCATTCTGGATAACAGGTCCTATACCTGTATACCCTCTTCTGAGCTGTAAAATGTGGATATGGTGCAAGTCACTTTTGCAGAAAGTTCTATGCTATGTCTTCAGAATATAAACAATTTTCCATTTTAATGCTTTTTTACGACCATTCTAAAATAGGCTCTCTGTAGTTAAAAATATATCTATGTGGCACTTCATGGGCTAAGCTACTAATGCAAATTTAGACAATGCTAGGGGGCATTTGCGCTGTCTTCCATATACACCTATCCATTACCACACAACAGGGGTTATTAAGCTGTTAACAGCTGACAAAGCAAACACTAGATACATAAAGTATATACTTAGGGGAGAGGATCCATGAAATGAAATGATTCTTCATTGAGCAGAATCTGTGATAAATGAGATGGATAAGATTTATTTGAATGAACGAGGCAATCTCATTTAAATGGAGAGTAGAAAGGCGGGATTGGACCTTATTTTAATCCAGCAATATTTCACTGTGTGCATTATGCGAGGTATCAGGGGACAGCTTAGGCTAGATGAAACAGGTTCCATTTAACAAGTACTGCTCATTTTAATAATAATGCGTTTCTACTCTTCATATTGTAGGTGGCATTTATGTGCTGAATGAATGCCTACATTAAAAAAAAAACATGCTGTTAACCACTTTAACTTCAGAGAAACCGGATGGCATAATGCACAGTAAGGCGTTGTTTATTCCTCTTGAGCAGAATTGGTTAATGAGCAAAATACTTCATGCTTTACCAAATCTGCACTTTATTGACTAGATATAAACATTTATTTCATCAGTCTCAATTTACTCATCAGATGTTTAACAGCATTACAATAACTGATGGCAGGGCACCACTGCCTCTCATATTAGGGAGGATATAAAGCAGTTGAACATTAACAGCTACTAGGGGATTTGCTTGTATATATATTCTTGCTTTAGATATTAGATTTAGAGTAGATGATGACCTCTATAGCCAACCGAGGAGCCATTATGCATGTGTGAAATGTCTTTGCCCATTATTCCTGTTTCTTAGAAATAATGCTATAGACTGAAAAGGATTGTAAAATCATGGCCTCTCTTACAGTTTTATGTTGTCCTTTTTGCCACAATAATAAGTTTTGATTTAAACCCAATTTTGTGGCACACCTACTAGGACATACCCCTTATCAATGTTTATACAAGATTTATAGCCGAGTTAGAGGCAATAACACATAGGGTGATTTGGGCTGCATTTTTTGTCCATCTAAATAGGGGACCTACTAAAAAAGCAGCAGCAAAAACACCTAAATGCCATTATGATGTTTATTAGAAACAACAGAAATCTTTGCAATGAGAATATAATCAGACATTTTAATATTACTGTTGAAGAAGAAGGAAATGCATTTTACTGCCAATAGATTAGCCACATTATTGTGACCTAGAACGCTATATTTATTCTGCAGAAAGCTTTACCATATCTGGTAAAACAGCCCTAGATGTTCCTACTGTTTGCTTAAGATAGTAGCTGCCATTTTAGCTCGGTCTCAGTAGCTTCCATGCTGCAGCTCCAGCTGCTGGTAGCTCAAATTACATATTCATATGGGAGGGGGAGTAAATTCTTATAAATTCTTATGGGAGGGGGAGAGACTTGTGCAGACTTGTGCAGACTTGTGCCCGGGGAATGACGAAGCCCTGAAGGAGAGGAAATCTGATACAGAAGAACATGTTTACACAAAAGAAGACAAGAAATCCTGTGTTTCGTTTGATAGAGAAATCAGTGCAGCTTTTCTGTGAGTGCTTATTGCTGTACTTACATAGGCCTTTCTGATAAAGCTTACTTAGTTTTTACCTTTCCTTCTCCTTTAAACAGAAGGAGAAAATAATACATACATTTGAAAAAAATGCTCATCTGTGTGAGTGTGTCAAAGCCATTACTACTAGAATGAGGATCTAAGAAGGGAATAGCACTGCGAGCAGGGTGATCAGGCAAAATTCATCTAGTAAGGTATCCAATGGTTAGGACAAAGTCAGAATGTGAAGTTCAAGAACAGATCAGGGCAGGCAACAATCAGAATAGTCTGACAAAGGCCAGGGATCGCTACTGTACAGGGATTGTACTGGGATTGTACTGAACAATGGAGCACATAGTATAGACCTACAACTGGGCACTGAACCAATGTCCTTTTATCTTGGATTTGACAATGAAAGCACCATCAGCATGTGCCTGATGACTTCAGCAACCACTTAGTGCTCTAATGTTCTGATCTGTGTGATTGGTGAAACCTTACCTTTGGAGCTGTTTTGTGTAGAGTAAAAGCAAAGTGACAAACACTTAATAAATAGAGGTGTCTCCTGCATTAATGTATAGCTGAGGTTCACAACAGAGATAGAAAGGTCATCAAATATTATTGGCTCAAACCACAGCAAAGAGTGAGGGGAGTTAGGACCTCTGCAAGCAGGTCCTCTTTAATAAATACAGTAGGTGAAAGGGGCACTTGCCCAGGGACAACCAACAACAGCAATAACTTGAAAATAAGGCACACAGAAATAGCAGACCCCTCATTAGTAACCTGTACGAGTTGTATTTATTTTTCTTGCTTTAACTTTCTTTAAAATAAAATCTTTTCCCTTAGAGCACACAGTGTCTGCATGCCAGGTAGCTTTAATATTAATAATTATTCTTAATTATAGAAAATGCACACATAAGGCACAGAATAGAAAGATGCAATTAAATATGGTTCTTTTAACTTCTTGTCTTTATTGAGGATTCACTTAAACCTTTAACCTTTCCACCAACAACCTGTATTTGTCTGAAGGTTGTGTCTATTATTAACAATTACAAAAGTACTAAAGATGGTACTGATTCTGAAAGAAGTTTTGGATGTTTTATTTAGACTTTATTTAGATTACTGATATATAGCAGAACCCTAATTTAAAGAAATGTGTGTGTATTAAGTAGCATTAGGATAGTACCACAACAAATATGTTGGTGAAGGGGGCAGTGGCCTTGCCAGAAAGCAGTCTCAATGTAGTGAGGAAGTCCCTGATGTGCCTGCTCAATATCCGTTAGTAAATTGCAGGTAATTGCAACCACTAATGTTTAGGATTCCAGGGATCCACAAGCAGAGTGCATCAATTAGTCAAATAGTTGCAAGTGAATCAGCCCTGTTTTTGACTTGGTATGCACTGGTTGCAAGTGAAACAATCCCCACAGAAAAACTTTAATGCAACTTTTTGCCAGTTTGTCAAAACAGCCAAAAATTTGTGACCATATTGGAGCATCAAACTCTGGAATTTCTAGGAGAAAATGCTGCATTGTAGGTGAAAAACGTGGAGTGTGATCTTCACTTTTCACTCAGATCATAAATAAACCTGCCTATTCTGGTTGAACTTTAATTCTTTGCTGTCATTACACTGCACAGGATTACAATAATGTCCACCCAAACATGGCAGAGAGTGAAGCTTTTACTCATATTGATGATAAAGCTATCCCCCATTTCAAGTTTTGCCACACTGCTTACAATGCAGTTAATAATTGATTACATGGATTATTTCTACAAAATTTATGGCTGTTAATGGCTAACAGTCATAGAAGGGCCCCACAAAAATTTGGGGCCCTGTGAACTGGAGTTTTTATATTGTATGGAATTGAGCTGCCCACTTGCTAGATTGCATTTCAGGAAATACAGCAGAAAATGCACATGATTTCATACTGTGTAAACTGGCCAAACACATGGAAGGCTAAATTCCAGAATTCCAATGATCTAGGAAACCAGAGTGTCAAGAGAAACCCATGTAGACTCAGTAAAACATATAATATTGATCAGAATGAAATATTCAAATACTTCTTGTCTTATTTCATTTATTTACTATTCTCCTTTTATCTAATTTATTTGCAGAATTCTGACTGGCAATGTGAAATACATAGAGGAAGACAAAATAGATACCAAAGAAACCAGGAAGACCATCAATGAATATAACTACACCACATATCATCCAATGAATGAGGTAAATACAAATAAAATGAATTAGAGAAAACTTGTTGTACACTGTCAGAAAATGATTGCTGGGCCAATGTGGACAGTGGAACAAATGAAAAAAATATTATCATCCAAAAAAATCTTTGTGGTTTTTCCCCCGAGCTCCAGCAAATTAAATGGAGCTCATAAAAAGGCTGAAAAACAACTTGTGCTAAAGTTTACTTTTGCATGTAGCAGTCAACTTGCTTTTTGTGTTTTTTCCAACACAGAAATGTAAAGGGTGCTCTAGAAGTAACACAAGTAACCCCATCTAACTCTTCAAGGCAACCACTTGTACTTAGCTTGGACAGTTATGTTACAGATACAGCACACGTTTTACAGAAACTTAGGAATGTGCCAGGCTAGCTACAGTTGGGCCATACTAGATGTGACCTCACTGTATTCATCATTTCCTCATGATGAGGGTTTGGAAGCAGTGAGTTACCATTGGTATATAGTGAGTATTCTATGAAATTAAATCTTTTAAAACACAATTATTTCACATTTGATTCTAACTTTTGTCTACAGAGAAGTTTTCCCAAACCCAAATCCCTGTGGATTTAAGATCATTTAAAGCTATACTGATGATACTGATGATTTGTTATGCATTTGGCATGGGAGCATGGAAGACTTTGAATCCTTTATTGAACTTATAAATAAGAATGAGTTAAATCTGCACTTCACTGATAAATTTGCACATACAGAAATCACATTTTTGGACATCAAACTGATAGCTAGAGGGAGCTCTATTAATTCAACAATTTATCGTAAACCTTGTAGAGGGAACATATTGTTACATGCCCACTCTTGTCATCCCAGAAACCAGATAGGTGGTATTCCTGTGGGACAGTTCTTCTGTTTCAGGAGGAACTGTTCCACTGACAAGGAGTTCATTGGCCTGTCCAGAGATATGATGAATAGGTTTAAGGAAAGGGGTTACAGTGATGTGGTCATAAGAAGGGCCTTACCAAAGGGCTGATACCAAAGAAAAGAACATAGGATAATCAGTGGAGCCACAGAATACCTTTTATTACACAATGTAGCAGAAAATACAAGAAGATAGTACAGATAATTAAAAAGTTTTTGCCTATTCTATGGGGCCCATTTACTTACTCACGAACGGGCCGAATGCGTCCGATTGCGTTTTTTTCGTAATGATCGGTATTTTGCGATTTTTTCGGAAAATTACCGCGACTTTTTCGTTACGAATACGATTTTTGCGGAAAATCGCGAGTTTTTCATAGCCATTCCGAAAGTTGCGATTTTTTCGTAACGTTAAAACTTGCGCAAAAAGTTCCGATTTTTTCGTAGTGTTAAAACTTGCGCAAAACGTTGCGCCTTTTAAGTTTTAACGCTACGAAAAAAGCGCAACTTTTCGCGCAAGTTTTAACGCTACGAAAAAATCGCAACTTTCGGAATGGCTACGAAAAACTCGCGTTTTTTCGCGCAAATCGTATTGGTAACGAAAAAGTCGCGATAATTTCCGAAAAGTCGTAAAGGCTCCGAAAAAATCGCAAAAAATACGAAAAAGTCGCAAAATGTTCGTTTTCCAATCGGAATTTTTCCAATTCGGTCGGAATTCGTGTCTTAGTAAATCAGCCCCTCAATGTTGACTTTTTTGAGGTCTTAAAATATGGGATCTCCAATATAGAAAGAAGAGCCCATACTTTGGGAGATAAATTGTCACCCTATGGGGCTGATTTACTAATCGGCTACAAAAAAGTTGCTACAATTCGCGCAAGTCTTAACGCTATGAAAAAGTCGCGACAATTTACGAAAAAGTCGTAATGGCTACGAAAAAGTCGCAGCAATTTACGAAAAAATCGCAAAATACTGATCATTACGAAAAAAACGCATACGGACGCTTTTCGGACGTTCGTGGATTAGTAAATGTGCCCCTATATGTTTGTGAATAAACCTTATGCACATACACATTTCTTCGATTTAAGTTTCAAATGAATTTTTTCAACTGTTACAAATAAAATATATAAAATAAAGCAGTTTATCAATTGCAATAGCACAGCAGTTATATATTTTGTGACATATATAGGGCCATGTCAGAAATGTAAAAAACAATATGTTGGCTGTACAATGCAAGTCTTAAAAGATAGAATTAGGGAACATATTGATCAGATGTAACAGTGACACAATTTTTTTTCAGCACAGGCAATAGAACAAATAAAAATAGAAAAAAGGGGAGGTGACACTTTCACCCTTTTACAAAAGCAGGAGGTTTTCTGAATTTTTTTATCTACAAACACCTTTGGGTTTAAATTTTACTTTTGATGTGACTTGCTACATTTAAACTGTTTATTTTTGGAACTTGCCTTATGTATTCAGTTGATGATTTTTTGTAATTTGATGTTTTTGATATTTGAATCTTGCACTTAACCCCATAATGTGGATGTTTTATATTCTGATTATAACTCGTGGCAATAGAGTAAAGGAATCTTTAATATTTATATGCAATACCCTTTCTTGATCAGTTTGTCCTTATACAGGTATCGGACCCCTTATCTGGAAACCCATTATCCAGAAAGCTCCGAATTACGGAAAGTCTGTCTCCCATAGACTCCATTTTAATCACATAATTCAGAATTTTAAAACTGATTTTCTTTTTCTCTGTAGTAATAAAACAGTACCTTTTAATTGATCCCAACTAAGATATAAATAATCCTTATTGGATGCAAAACAATCCTATTGGGGTTAATTAATGTTTTATTAATTTTTTAGCAGACTTAAGGTATGGAGATCCAAATTACGGAAAGACCCCTTATCTGGAATACTCTTGGTCCTGAGCATTCTGGATAATGGGTCCTATACCTGTACTACTCTACTAAGCTTTCACAAATTTAAAACAAAGTTCTTTTGTTCTTGGACCTTTGCTTTAATCTTCAAGGCCGTAGTTAATCCCATGGTTCTATTATGCTGATCACTGTGTTATTATTATTACACCATGCAACCTTACTCCTTCCCCAACCCCACAGTGAGGTATGGCGCAGGCAGGGGGAAACGCAGTTGACAAGCAGGGTGTTGTGTGTACTGTGGATTATGGGTTGAGTAAAGAGGGGTGATGGCAATGCTTACAGGGAGCAATCTGGAACTAAAGGTCTGCAAGTAGCTGACGTACAGGCCTAATACCCTACTTGATGCGTCAAGGGTTGGCACCTCTTTCCTTTAATATCAGCCTTATATAAAACAATGGCTGAATTTATCACCACCTTTACTAAAAAATCTGGTACTGTTTAATTTTATGTGTACATGCCACCTTATATGATAACTCCATATTTATCAGATGTTGGTTAACATACAGAGTTAAGCTTTTGGTTGCTAAAGCAATGCAGAGTCAATAACACAAACATTTGCTATTATTTTCTTTCACAGATTTATGACTGGATAAATGGCATAGCAAAAAAGCACAGTCAGTTTGTGACACAACATCTTTTGGGTTTAACTTATGAGTCAAGACCGATGCAGTACCTAAAGGTAACCTTTCATTATTGTATAGAATTTGGCTGGCCAGACCAATTTGTTGATTTCTACCAACATAGCAGACAACCAGTCTGTGTTTGAAGTCCCCAAACTAGTATTCTGACCAATCCCACAAAAGTAAATCTCTGTTTCGCTTAAGCTTCTTTAAGCACAGAAATTGAAACTAACTAAAACTTACCACATGCTCCGGCTAATTGGATGCATAGTTTTATATTTTAGTTATGTAGCACTTACATACAGTGTTGCAGATAGCAAGTTCATTTAAACTGCTTATGTATGGTCAGTTTTGGCATTTTTAACCATTCTGACAGGTCCTTTATTATTAATAACCCATGTTATTAATGTACAACAGATCAGTCAGCCGTCTGAAAATCATAAAAAGATTGTTTGGATAGATTGTGGAATCCATGCAAGGGAATGGATTGCGCCAGCATTCTGCCAATGGTTTGTGAAAGAGGTAGGAATACTACTGTACACATATTAAACCTCAGGTTGTTAAGAGACATTTAAAATTCTATTAATATTCAAAATTACAGATGTATTACACAACAGTTTTTTACTCACATTTTTGTTAACAGGATTCAACATGTAATGATTATTAGGATTATAGACAGCATAGAGGGATAATCTTCACATTAATTCCTATACTCCTCTTAAGCAGATTGTACAGAATTATCAAAATGATCAAAGGATTAGAAAAATCCTCCAGAATTTAGACATATACGTCTTGCCAGTTCTCAATATTGATGGGTATATCTACTCGTGGACAAAAGTAAGTCAGTCAAAAATGTTGTATTGCAATTGCAATACAACCCTTCGTCCATTTCAGTGTCTTACTACCAGTTTCAGTATTGAGAAAATGCCTAAATGCATTCCTATGTTTTTCTTTAGGAAAGGCTCTGGAGAAAAAATCGTTCTCAATATGGGAATGGAACCTGCTATGGAGTGGACCTTAACCGCAACTTTAATGTATCATGGTGCAGTATGTGGTGCATTTAAGGATACAAAAAATATATAGAAACAGGACAGATAATTTAAGATGAATATAATTAACCAATTACTTTTGTACATTTCTGATAACGACTTATCATATTTCTAAAATTCAACAGAAGGGTGTTTTTAAATTGCCTTCTTTCATACATGTCTAACATTCATAATAATACAGGTGTGGGTCCTGTTATCCAGAATGCTCTTGACCCCTTAAGGGGGGTCCTTCTGTAATTTGGATCACTAGAAAATCACTTAAACATTAAATAAACCAAACAGGGATATATTGCCTCCAGTAAAGATTATTTTTCTCTTAGTTAGGATCAATACAAGGTGTTTTATTAAATCAACATTTAAGTTATTTAATTAAAATGAGGTCTAAATGTAAATGGCCTTTCTGTAATTTGGAGCTTTCAGGTTAACAGGTTTCTGGATAATGGATCCCATACCTGTACAACTAAGCTAAGGTATTTTTTACCAAAATCTGAAAAGGAAGGTTGTGTATGACAAAATATATCTCTGCTTGTTAAAAACTATTTTGGTATTGTTGCTTATGGTATTTTTTTTAAAGCTCATAGATCATCCACAAATTGCAGTTCCAACTCCTTCTGTGGAAGTTCACCTGTTTCAGAACCAGAGACCAGGGCAGTGGTAGAGTTTGTGGAAAGCAGAAAGGCAGATATTGTTTGCTTCCTAACAATGCACTCATACAGCCAACTCATCCTGACTGCTTATGGATACTCTACAGGGCTATCAAGGAATTATAATGAAATAGTAAGATTTATTTATAAGTTATCATTGCCCTTTTCTTGTTTATTTCCAATATTCCATCTTCATGGAACTCACTTGAATTTCAAGTAGGCTTTTAAAGCAAATAAATGAAAAAAAATGCATTTAATTTTTTTTTTTGCATTTACAGTTTTATATTACAGCTCATTTTTAGGGATGAATTTACACAATGTATGTCGTCAGAAATTACTAGGAATTGCAGTTGGTATCTCTGTATAAGTACTAAACTTGTGGAATCTTGAATTGGCATAGACACACCTGTAGGTATGGTGCATGGTATTGAAATAGTTACATAGTTACATAGGGTTGAAAAAAGACCAGTGTCCATCAAGTTCAACCCATCCAAGTAAACCCAGCACACCTAACACACACTATATATACAACCACTAGTACTAACTGTAGATATTAGTATCACAATAGCCTTGGATATTCTGATTGATCAAGAACTCATCCAGGCCCCTCTTAAAGGCATTAACAGAATCTGCCATTACCACATCACTAGGAAGGGCATTCCACAACCTCACTGCCCTCACCGTGAAAAACCACCTACGCTGCTTCAAATGGAAGCTCCTTTCCTCTAATCTAAAGGGGTGACCTCTGGTGCGCTGATTGTTTATGCATCACTAGCACAGTCAGTGGAAGCAATGTTTGTTTTTGATATATACATTGTATTCATTACAGTACAGTACTAATGATCTTTTTTTCATTGACTTTCCAATTTGGATGCCATATATTTATGTCTGCACTTTTGGTGTTATCCTTTTCAGCAAGTATCATAATTAGGTTATTTATTAGGCACTAAAGATAAAGAAAACTACATTGACAATTTGAGACACTAATGTCCCTCTAAAATACTGCAGAAAGAAATTGCATTCAGATACTGAGAAGATTACAACTAAAGAAACTTGTTTTTAGTAATTAAATAAAAACACAAACTATGCATAGGATGCATTTAAAATATCCCTGCAGGACAACAGCATTGATTTTGAAATGATCATGAATTCCTACAGAGCATGTGAAGCCCAGTAATATTGTTATTTTTTGCAGATTGTATTATGGGAATCTATTATGGGAACGTATTGAGGGAGAACTTATTTGCTTCATGTTGTTCTTTATTAGTGGTAGTTTACCTTTAAGTTAATCCTTAGTATGTTAAAGAATCGCCTATTCTTAGCATATTTTCAGTTTGGCCTCATTATTTATATGTTTAACTTATATGCCTTCCTCTTTTGCTTCTTTCTAGCTTTTAAATAACTTTTCTATTCAAGTCCTTTCCTATTTATATTCCAGTCTTTCATTCAAACGTCTGCCTGGTTGTTAGGGTTCATTGAACCCTGAACAAGAAGTAAAAAATTAAATAAACACAACAAATTAAAAAAAAAAAAAATTAAGACCAATTGCAAAATGTCTGAGAATATGTCTACTGCATACTAAAAGTTAATTTAAAGGTAAACTACCCCTTTCAACTAACTAGTTTGCAAAAAAAGTTTCTATACAGTTTTCAGCTTTTTCCTGTTTTTTCCAACAGTTCAAAGTAGCTGAAATGGCAGCATCAGCCATGGAAAAAATACATGGTACAAAGTACAGGGCTGGTCCATTTTCCAAACTCCTATGTAAGCACAATATATTTCTTCAGATTTTCATATATTTAAGTTGAATTATGCAAGCTTAACTAAAACTAAAACTCTTTATTGTAAGAGACCTAAATATGTTTTTTTCGGAATAACCTTTGATTTTGAAAAGTTTATCTGAGCATCAAAGCCTGCAGAAAAAGGTGAAATTGCCCTTTAAGCTGCAAGTCTCAGTTCCCCCAAGAGACCTGTTTAGCTTATTAGTTACAATTGTATCTAAGTGTAGGTGTAGCTTGTTAAGTTTTTTGGGTGCTCTGCCAAGAGGCCACGTATTTAATTACGTTAGAAACTTTGTATCAAAGTACAGGTGTAGTTTGTTAACTTTTTCTGGGTTCTCTGGCAAAAGCTACTTTTTAATTAAGTTTGAGAAACATTATATCTTTTTTAGCAGTCAGTGCAGGAGATCAAAGGTAAATGAGGGACTTTTCTGAAAGAATCTGGGACTGTGGACTGAGCTGTCAAAATCGTGACTGTCCTGCGAAAATCGGGACACTTGGGAGGTATGAACAAAGGGCATGTGGGCCACTGTTTATTCAAATGAAAGTCTTGGTTGTTTACTTTGGGCCGGGGCATGATTACTTTGTGTAATTAAGTGCAGCTAAATGTGTCCAATATACTATCAAATGCCTTCTCCAGGCCCTGACTTGTTATCTGTGGATTCTAGCAAATGCCAGAGGGGCTGCTATAAGATGCCATAGACAGTCACTATTTAGTGTGCTTGTGGGCGTCTGTTTGTGTGTCTGTGTGCTTGAAATGTCAGGACCTATTTTGAACCCCAGTCCTGGACTCGCCTTTTCTGAGTCCAACAGTTAGGGACGTTTTTCTCGAATTTCAAAGTTGATGGAGAAAATTGATTGCAGAAAAATAAAAGTACAGAGCTTTTTCCATTGGCTTGGTTTTTTTTGCTAAAGAGCTACCTTTTTAAAGCAAAAAACACAAAAGACTTTTTGCAGTCACAAGGAAAAAAAACTTGCATACAAGCAAAAATTACATTGTTACAATCATTTTCAACAAGGCGTAAAATTTGAAATGTTATAATAAACTAGGAAAATAAAGCTGTTAAGAGACTATTCACATTGACTTCAACAAGAACATGCTAGCTTTTGCTTACTGAGTTTTTTTTGGCCACTAGTTTTTTTCTCAATTAAATCCCGATTAGGATTGATATATTTATTATTGTTGAGGCTGTTTATTATACAAATGAATCTACTTAGCCATAATAGTTATTATTTTGGGGCCTTTTGGTTAAGGTAGTAGATAGGTAGTTGTCTCTTTGTTGTCATACCAGTTGTTTTATGGTGTTGCTTATTTTGCTAGAAGCACTGCATTTCATAATTGATGAATTTAAAAATAGTAATACCTTTATTCCTTACACACAGAGACTAGCTTCCCAGTCTCCTCCTGCTTTTTACCAAGGCTGCAACATTCTAACATCCTTCAAAAGCATATAACTTTATAAAACATAACCCAGTTTATGGAAATACATAACAGACCTGATATCCAGAATGCTCGGGACCTAAATTTTTACAAAGAATATGGAAATCATTCTTAGCCTGCCTGTAATGTAAAGACTTTTGGTATCCTACCTGATGTGTCTCCAATAGATTAAAGCCCTTATTCATATGTTGAAATCTTGTAGCTTGTTTTTTTTTTTTTTTTTTTTTAAATTAAGGAATTCTTTTCTCTCTTGCTGTGCATAGGTTAATGCTTTGCTTAATAAACATTTTTTGATTCTGGTTAGGAATTACCATATTATTATCATGCCTACCTTTGCATTGTGACAGCTCTTTCTACAATCTAAAATTAAGGATTTTATTCACAATGAATAGAATATGCAGTTCTCAGTATCAGATATGAAAAATGTCTGCATAAGCTGGTAATATTTATGCTGGAGAAGAGGCACTTAAATGGAGATCTGAAAGCTACCATGCACAATATAGCCTTTGCAGTATTATGGACAACAACATTATCAATATATATATATATTGCAATATACTTCAAGCTGGCCAGTCCTACACTCACATTTATTCTACTGCTTCAAAATTCATCACAGGGACTGAGTTTTACCTGCTCTCAAGGTTAAAACCCCTGGGATCACCTGACTGTAGCTGGGATGGGAGCTACAACATGTACCTGGCCACTGCTCCTGTATAAACTATAACAAAGAAAAGGGAAAGTTGTGCTCACCACTATATTCTAAACCGTTAATTGGGGGTTTAATGAGGTTGTGACCACAACATTCAAAAAGAAGGGCATTTCATTATAGCTTATTGCACAGACTGTCTTAATGTCCTATATATATTGATAATGGGTGAGAGCAGAGGATCTCTTGTTGTTGTCTATATGAGTTTTGTGGTCACAAATTCATTGCACCCCTGCCTAACACTTTAGACTTTGATTTTTTCTTGTGTTTCTTTAACAGATGAAGCTTCTGGAACATCCCAAGACTGGGTTCATGATCTAGGCATAGACTTCTCCTTCACCTTTGAACTGAGAGATAATGGTAGCCACAAGTTTACTTTGCCTGAGGACCAAATACAACCAACCTGTGAAGAGACTATGGCTGGTGTGATGACCATTATAGAATATGTCAATGAAAAATACTTTCCAAACAAGGCTTCGACCACTGTTTTTAATTGTTGGATAAATATCCTTATTTTCAACACATTTATGCAAGTTTCAGTTTTATTTTTCTAACATTTCAAAAGGAAATATTAATCTTTTCCAGGTTGTCTACTCACATCCTTCCTCCATGCTATTTTGCATAATACCCATAAATTAAATCAAATTACTCAAGAGGATGGTGTTCTGGGAGAAATAACTTTACTTTACAACAATAAGCTGGGTTTTCAATTGTTTCTATTTAAAGGGTCAACATATCTCCATTTTTAACATGAGTTCAATAAATATAGCTTGTGATAATATAAACATATTTCTTGCCTGTTGATTTAATCAAAAGAAATCTATGTTTTTGTTATTTCTTGACCTAAGCAAGGCAAAGAGTTTAGGCAAAAAGAAAATTAAACCTACTCCATGTGTGATTTTTGCAAGATAGATAATTAAATTACCAGTGCACAGATAAACAGAAGTCAGTTTTATAGGGGGTTGAATTATTCAGACTTTGTAAAAATAAAATGGAATCAATCAAGCCACCTTTTGATCAAGTCTACCACCTCTGGATTCCAGATCTCAATGAAGATGTGGGAGGAAGCCATAGACACTGCCTATAATTTATTAATCCCAATAAAAGACAGATTTATACAATACAAGTTTCTCTAAATTGATATAACCCCTCTTAAGCTGAAAAGGTTTGGCAAAAAACAGGATAACCTGTGTCCCTGATGTAAATCCCCAGGTGCTAACTTTATTCATATGATTTGTATTGTCCCCCTATAAAAGAATTGTGTGCTTCTGTAATGGAGGTCCTGGCCGCTGAACTGGGTACACCACAAATTGCTGACCCCCTGCTCTGCTTACAAGGGGAAAAAGACCACATACTACCCACCAGTGTCACCAGAATTCAGGTGCGATTCCCTCATGTTCTACATCAAGAAGGCGGTGATAATGCACTGGAAGGGAGATAACCCCCCTCCATAACTTTCTGGAGGCAACTAGTAGACATGCACTGCTGTTTATTAAAGGCAAACTAAAGCTTAACTAAAGAATTTGGCTAGAAATGTTATAAACTATGTTTTGGGCTCTTGTTCCAGCACAAGCCAACCACTGACTTTTTTGCACTGAAGATCTGTGCCCCCAAGATGCCCCAATAGCTCCCCATCTCCTTTTCTTCTAATTCACTGCACATACTCTGTGCTACTGTCAGTTACTGAGCTTAGGGACAAATTCACAATATACTGTATATATAGAATATAAATGTCACAATATAAGACTGATTAGTAAATAATATGGATTATTACTGCATGACCAAAAGCAATTATCAGAAATGAATAATCAACCCCGCAGCATTATTTTCTGCTTGATATTTGCAATGACCCCTGTGGCAACTCTGAGGTACTGAATCATTACAACTGTAGAGATGCTGAACCTTTAGGCTGGGTCAATGAGTTCATTATATACAATATGACATTTCTAGCCATATTAATTTTTAGGGTTTAGTTCTCCTTTAAATTAATGTTCAAAATAAGGGTAGCCAATTTCAGTTTGACAAGGTGTGGGTTGCTTGGTGTAATCCAGACTTTCTGGAGCTGTAATCCTTTCTTTCAGGGTGTACGTGACCTGCATCTCACAGTTATAGAATCCTTCTGTGTACTTAAGCACCTGCTACAATGAGCAATAATATTCTGCTGTCTGTTCTAGACTGTGGTTGAGCCAGAACCTATCAATTCTACTGTACATGATAGTGACTGTTCATTGTTCTATAATTTGTCTTGTTTTGTCTGCTTTGTTTTGGGTAAAATCAATAAAACTTACCTTTAAATACAGGGGGATGGTCTGTGCCCTGGAATTCTAATTATATAGATCAGATGTGGTTTTGCAGAACAATTTAGTTATTTATGTATGCATCAGATATAAGTGAAAGGGTTGCAGAATTGTGCCCCCTAGCTAACCAATAAATACACCTTGTTTGTGTAGCTATATCCTGAGTGCACACAGCATTCTAATGGTCTAAATTCTATTTTGATATTAGTTGCTATACTTCCTCCAAATGAGTTTGCCGAAGATGTTATCATGCTCCTTATTCATTTTTCTTTTATGTTTTGATTGTGTTTTGGGTTCTTTTTTAATTTGTGATGTCAATTGATCAGTTGTTTTGCTGTTTAAAACATGTACTTCCTTCTCTGTTTATGCCTATGATTAAGTTCACATGTGCAGGAAACGCGTCAGGCGTATTCATTTTAAAGAGATGAATAAAGTTGAGATTTAAAGGACATCTTATGACATTCTGATGTGTGACTGAAGCCGCTTCTTTTCTGATTAATGATTGTTTCCCCAGGCTATGGGTTTGGGGCTTCTAGCACCTGGAACATCCATCAATGGCGGTGAGTACCCTTTGAATACTTATGATCATCTGCTGGTTGCTGTGATGTGAGCGACGGACCTGGGGTGTATACACCTGGGTCATCCTAAAGTCTGGGTACAGTTTGATAATTAACATACGTTTAGTATGCACCAGCTTGTAATTACAATAATTACACTTATCAGTTTGGCTATTTTTTAAACATTACACCTTGATTTTTTTGGCCTGTTAAAGAGCAATGTCCAATGTTATTTTCATAATAAATGTTATTCTAATGCTTTTGAATCAATTTATATGTTTATATTTTCTATTTTGCTGGTTCTGATACCTAAAACAATGTAGCAGGTAAAAAATCAAGGGCTAAATGTAATCCTTGTATGGCCCCAATCTAAGGTCTTTCAACACATTCATGCAGGAGCCAATTATGTTTCCATTATGTTTTTAGAGTGCAGTACCACCCTATGCACCACCATATTGTCCATTTCCTATACAATTTCTGTACAGTGATCATTATTTAGGTATAGATAGTTTTCAAACATGAAGATCTTGCAAATATATTTTTTAATACATTTTGTTAGACAGTAAACGGACAAGATAAAAGAGAATAGCAACTCAAAGGCAAATTAACAAAATGAGATTTAGAAATTCTACCTCCTGCTCTTCTAACCTCAGCTCCTGCTCCTCACAGACATGAATCTCATTTATTCATTTGGCCCTATTACCAGGTAAAGTTTTAATACTGATCAATTTGCTTAGGTCACGGCTATAAAGCTCAACATTCATTTGTATTGCACAGCCCAACCATTTTAGTCAGTTTTGGGGGAAATGTAACCAGGAACAGATTAAACTGTTTTATTATCTTAAGAAAAATTGCCTTCTAAATTAGCTTACAGTATCTTATGTTTTCTGAGTATTTATTTTAGAGTGCATTGAACAAATTACCAATGGGTAATAGTATTGGAACTACAGTACTCATTAGTAAAGCTCAGTGCTCATATTCTGCTCTAAATGATTAGTGGCAATCTTAAAATGAAATAAAAATGAAAAAAAGAATTTGTGCCTCTGCTTGACTGATATTCTCTAAATATTTGAAAAAAGCAACATATATCCATGTATAAATTTGGCCAGCTGGGCCACATAGTTTTATAAAGGATTATAATACAAATGTAAAAACCAGACAACTGTTGTTTAAGATTGCAAATCTTTATTTAATATGCCAATTACCATATACAATATGCAACCTTTGATATCTGTGAAGGTTCATTACAATCAAAATAAAGTAAAAAAAAACCCAAAAACCCAGCAACATATTCCACAGTGCATTTCAGAAGCAGTACATTGTTCGGTGTCCCAGTTGAGCTTACAGCCTAAGGCCCCTATCGCATTTACACAATATGGTCAGTTTTTTAGGAACAATTTAACCTGCCTGTACGTTTTTGGAAGGTAACATACACATGGACAGGAAGAACAGACATTGCAATGTTTTGGCTAGAATTAAAATCCCATTGTTAACTGATGTACCAATCATTTGTCCAGAGTCAAATCCACCTTGAATCAGGTGGTGATTTTTTTTGGATTCAGCGCTAGAATAGCGGGAGAGAGATATGTTTGAAATGAAATAAGGGAGCGGGAGATCCTACATAGCTGAACTGCAACTCACGGATCGGTGCCTATAAGTTTACCCAAATGATAGCATGAGGAACAGGACTGCTATTGCTTGGCATAAGCACAGACCCAGCATGAGGAACAGGACTGCTATTGCTTGGCATAAGCACACACCCGCAAAGGTAACAATTATAAAATCAGCACAAAACACCGGGTTAGCAGCGTCGGTGGCACAGAACCGCAATAGTATTAGGAAAAAGTACAGCATCTCTAGGGGGAGTTACCAGCAAAAGTAGCACGGCATCGCAATTAAAGTTTACAAGTAGGCATCAGAAGCCGTAATCATCAGTATCGTTGGCTGGAAAGCAAAAAGGAAGCGAGTCTAAGACACAGACAAAGTACCAGCATTGTAAACCACAATTTAATAGTGTAGAATGAACCAATCCGCATCATACCCACATCGGGGAAAGCACGCAAGGCACAGCGCAGGGGAAAAATGATGCGGTGTTAGACTGATTAAATGTCACCGCATCATTTTTCCCCTGACGCCGTCAACTGCGGAATCTATATTTATGGTCTATGTGATATCTGCTAAATTGCACCCAGGCACATTGACTCCAGAATTATACATGAGTGCCTGTATTACCATGTATATACTGGTATATATATATATATATATATATGTGTATATATATATTTATATATAGTAGGGAAGCACTGAATCCAGTTTTTCGGGTTCGGCCAAACCCCTGAATCCATCGTAGGAGATTTGGTCGAATACTGAACCGAATCCTAATCAGCATATGCTAATTAGGATTTGGAAGGGTTAAATGTCACCACGCGCTAAAAATTTTCCACTTCCGTGTTAACATGACAAAAAGTCGTGATTTTTTGGATTCAGTTCCTGGGCGAATACCTTCGGTGCATCCCTAATAAATATATATATATTTGTGTAGTTTACAGGTTATTCATGGCATTTCTATATTATTTGGTATATATTAATAGCTTGATGTGGAAATGTCAATTGAAATTATATGATGGAGATATTGAGAGGTTAAAGTATAATTTTAATTTCTGTACCCACAACCTTACTTATCATATCATACTGCTTTCCTATTATTCCTAATCATCTGAATCAAACCTTCAGTACCAGGCCCAAGGGTTGTATTTCAACAACATACAACTGAAACAAGAACAGTGTTACCACATGCTGGCTCAAATACCTGTATAGTCTGTGTAAAGACAGCACAACCAGTCAGGTAGATTGCATATGTTTTTAGTCACTGAGAATGGGCCCATAACACATTGTACAGATGGATTAAAGTATACAATGAAAGAATAACATAGCAAGAACACATTTGCTCACTGGCAAAAGGAAATGTCTCTACATAGATAACACTGGGACATGTAATTTTAAATATGACTCTACATAAAAGTATTGTGCCTCTGTACGCCCTGAGGCGAGAACTAATTGGTGGCACTGATCCAGTTGTGTCAAATGTAGCATATTTAAGCTGTTGCCTTCTGGTCACTCAGGTATAGCTCTAACCAAAGCTATCCCTTTAAAAGCATAAGATACTTGAATAAATTTAAAAACACAATACTATGAGTTTGTGACAGCATGGTTTTATGCATAATAGTTTTTGCTAAACTCATTTCATGTAACCATTTTGTGGTATTTCATTTGAGGGGCCTTTCCTGTGGGGGGGGGGGGGGGAGGAGGAAAATTAGTTTACCCAGGAAAACAATATATTCTTTCAGGACAACCTAAGCTTTCACAATGTGTTAGAATTTTGGTGTAACAAGATACAGGTTTATATTGAAAAAAAATCTATAATATTAACACATATATATCAGAAACATAATTTATTTTATGCACAAAAATTCAAGTTATTTGGAAAAGTCCCATGTCCTGGATATTTGTTTCTGATGAATGCTATGCAGGTGTATGTGGGCATCGTTGGGGGACAAGGCAGGCAAAGCAGGAGACACATGATATGATGTGTGCTGCTTGGAGTAAAGTCTTGTGACACAATCATCATTGCCTAGGGGGCTGTCATGGTTCCAGACTTTCTGCAGAGGTGGCAGAAGGCACCAATTCAAAGAGAAACCTCTATCGGCACAAGAACATCAGTACTAAGTGCTTGGTTGTTAGAGCATTTGTTTCTGCAAGCACATAGTTAGGTTACACAAGAGGTCTATTTATTTATTTTTTTTTGGATTGACATGGCCTTTAAATATTAAAGTGAGAAGGTATGGAAGAATTAAAATTTGAGGCAAGACAGTCAAGGTTGGGGTTATCTCTAGATAAAAGGTGCTTGTAAGGGGACATGTGCAAGTAGGGGGATAATAGACAAATGGGAGGGGGGGGATTTCAATTGAAGCAGTGTAGGTGGTTCTTACGGGTAAGGGCATTGAGGTTTTAAAATGTCCTGCTGGGGGATGTTCTCCTGAAAGATTGTCTAATTGTCTGTTAATGCCTTTAAGAAAGGCTTGGGTGACTTGGATCAAGTTGCTTTTCACCTGCTTTTGGTGCTAACGTGCATCGGGGGATATACCCATATGTATGGGACTTATGGCTGTTTTAGAGGCTAAAAATGCCCTGCAGAAATACATTACTGGTATTTTGTTTAAAATAATATCATGCCTTTTTAATTAATTAAACATTTCAGAGACTTTAGACTAAGCAAACTTTAAATACTTAAGTATGTTTTAATTTACTAGTGTTACAGGCCCTTTAAACAGGAACATGTGCTATACATTTCATGGTACTAGTACCACTGTACTACCAAATGTAGAACTACAGCACCACCCTGTGGACACTTATGTTGTCACTTACTAATGGCTATGTTATATGTGCAGCTACTTGGATTTTAATTGTAGAGATACTTTATATTATGCTCTGAGCCTTTTAGCAGACAAAAACTGTTTAAATTAAACAAAAGACAATGAAAAGGCACAGTGTGAAATGTAACCCTTAGAGGAGTTTTTCTGAATGTGTGTCATTATAGCTTGAGAACATTTAGACTGTAGGTGCAAGAAAAAGAAAACTAACATTGTCAACCAGCAATTTATGCCCCCTGTAAATTACTTGAGAAATATACTAATGCTTATTTTTATTCAAGGATCCACCTTATCATATTTAACATTAAAATTGAAATGGTATGTGAATTTATTTTGCATTTTCACAGCCCAGTCATGTGTTTCTTTCCACCAGATCAGTGTCACTGAAGAACAGGCCCAGCAGCATAGTATTCTAGCGGTAAACCAGTCTCACTGTCAGTATTCAGGCAATGGTTAGGACAGGTAGCAATCAGAATAAGCAGAAATAGGCAGGGAAGTTAGAAACCAGTAAATCAGAAAGACCTACTATTGGGTATGGAAAAGTGGTTCCAGATGTGATATCTATTTTGAATTTGCTGCATGATCACCATAATGCTGATGTCACAACATGGTGCCATGACAACATACAGCAGTACATTTATGTCATTACTGTTTGTATGTGCAATTAAAGTCCAGCTCTTGCCTGACAAGCTCTGTACATATGCAGAAAGACAGGGGTGGTTGTTTTCATTTATTATTAAAGAGTTAATATTCCTAAGGCGATATGCTTACTTCTGTGCCCAATCTAATCTGGACCCTATCTACACTTGCTTCTATAAAATATTTTCAATCATTCACCCCACCGCGTGTCTACTTTAAATGCCCATCTATACTTTCCCCTAGGACATATACACTCAGCTCATCTGGTTTAATTGTAGGGGCCTTGTGCTGCTTTCAAGAGATGAGTCCTCAGGGAACTGAAATGTGCAGAGCTCACCACCAAAATTTTTGTCCAAACACATCATTTTAAATTAGGCTTTTTTTTTTTTAATAACATAAAGATAGGCTGTTTGGGGGTGCTAAAATGTCACTAATTAAAATACTTATGTACTTAATGACCTTTGGGGTCTCTACATACTATGCATATAGATAAAATATACTATGGGTATCAAAATGTTCAGGTGTGTGAAATCAAAGTTTATAATGTATTTTGCTTGTCATTCTCAAATGGTACATGGGCATAACTCACTTAAAAATAAATCCAACTTCTTTAGATAAAAGTAAACAGTCATTCTTCAGGACAAACACAATACAATTCTAAAGGTTTTGGAATAGAAAAATTCTTCGGCACACCACTTTAGTATTTCCATAGGGTGCTTCACTTCCTCAGCTGCTTCCAAGCCATTCCATGTACTTTACAAAGGGAAGAAGCACACCAGTTAGTCGGCCATGCCTTTCAACACATTTATTGCAGAAAATAAGTGGCACAAGCTTTCAGGGATTGCCCCCTTCTTGAACATGAAGGAGGGGGTAATCCCCGAAAGGTTGTGCCACTTATTTTCTGCAATAAATGTGTTGAAAGGCATGGCCGACAAGCTGGTGTGCTTCTTCCCTTTGTAAAGTAAAGGTTTTGGAACCCTGGGTTACCTATGCTGTTGTAAATAATAGAGACTTATCCTCCCTGTCATTTATTTGCTATGTTCTCCTTTACGGTGAAACCTTGTTTAATCAGTACAGCTGGCATATTATAAATCTTTGAAGTCACCTTTGTGTCCCACACTGGGATCTCCAGAGTGTCACTCAAACCTCAATTTATCTTCATGTCTATATTCTTTATACAGACCGCCGACTGAACTAAATTAATATTAAACTGTTTTTTCATTTTGCCTTGTTCTAATCCTTATTCTAATAGTTGATAGCTGATTATACAATCAACTTGCTTTAATGCACTCACCCCATCACCCCACAGGGTGAAAAGTACTGTGCTGTATTTTAGGCTCTGGGTATTGTCATCAAGGGTTTTAAAGGGGAGTCGTGCATTCTCTGATGCCCCTTTAGAGCTCTGCTAGAGAAATGCAAGAGTATAAAGTGCTTTAGGTACTTTGTTCCCTATGGTTTTTACATATTGCCTATTAAATGTTTGTATCACCACCATGATAAACTGGTACCCAAAAATACTGGAAATAAGTTTCTTTTTCTACTTAACACCTTAGATGCTCTTGTCTGAAATTAAAAAAGAGCTATCAAGTAATTCCAAAACAACTATTCAAACCTAACTATATATATTTACTGTTAAATTCTACACTCTCTTCCAGTGTGATGCCCCAAATCTTTGTTATGTAAATATCATCTACATTGCAGCAAAATTATTTTAGAAATTTTAATTTCCATTTAAAAAAAAAGAGATTTATTTGTCCATCTCATTGTGTTGATGTCACTTACCCTCTGCATATTGCTAAAAATTTAATGAATGTATCCATTATATGCACTCTGATGTAACAATCTTCAGCCTACATAATGAGATTCAGTTACAGTGAATTCCCAGTTTTGCTCTAAATTACTTCAGTTTACCAGAGGTATAAAAAAACACTGAGCATAAAAAAGCTTCACCATTAACCAACAACTTGGTTTTAAAATGAATAAATTAATTTTAGACATTATATATTAGGGTTCTGGTTGCTTATTTCCTCATTTCTTTCTGTCTCTGTCATCTCAGGCTCTTCATCAGCAGAGGACTTTCCAATGAAAATCCGGCTATTAAGGAACTGTATTCTCTCCGTCACATTTAACTTTCCAAACTCATGCAGAGGGACCTAGAATTTTAAGTGAGAATATGATACCAACATTTAAAGTTATATACTGAAATCACACAGGGGTGCCAAAAGCCGTTTTAATATTTGTAAACAAACACATATTCATTGCTATGTTGTTCTGCAGCTCTCAATTTGGGTTTCAAACCCTATCCAATTTTACTATTCTATGCATGCTCCACGACAAACAACAAGAAAAGTCACTAAAGAGTGTGGTACAGCGCTCACAGGATTATAGCCAGTGCATTTATTAGCAAAGAGAAGTACCGCCCTGCGTCCAAAGTTAGAGACTGTATTCACATGGGGTTAACTAACACTGGCAAAATCAGAGAAATAAAATTTTCTTGCACTTTTAAATAGACAAATTAGGCCAGAAGCAGAATAGAGAGAAACAACTTTGCTTATATGCTGGCAAGTTTGCTTGGCAAAGTGGCTCTATCAAACAGGGCCATAGGATGCTCTTCAGTGTAAATGTATATTGATTTGGATACTCTAGTCTAGACCAACTTACATTTTACATAGAAATAGTGAACAAATTTGTTTAACATTGGGCCTAAACTGCATGCCTCAAAGGAAAACAATAACAATAGTGACACTTACCAATACAACTTTGTAACCAAGAGTCTTGAGATGCCTTATTTTCATTGCCAGCTTTCCTAAAGGATGAAGGGTCCCCAAAGCAAAGGATGACATAGATGCACACAGCACAGCTACCCTGTAACCAAAAGATTAGAAGAACTATATCAAACTAAAAGGAAAATGGCCCTTTCCTTCAAAAACTATGAATGTACTTTCAGTGATGTCCTATTCATTTAAAGTGAAATAACACATACACAATAAACACACAATAAAGAATATTCATAATCTTGAAATGGGAAATGTTCCTGGTTACTTGTTGATGTTTCCTAAGCATCTCTACAGGTAACAGTGCAAAGTTAGCAAATCTATTAGGGAACTAGTACAAAATACTATTGAAAATGTGCTATAAGATGTCTCAATAAACTACACTGTTTCACTGCATATAATGGTACTCTCCGGGTTCTTTGAACTATATTTGCAAAATACTATTGAACCCTAAGGGGCCTAATGTTAGTATTTTTTTCATTTCACAAATTTTGGTTTCAATCTGTGATTTACAGAGGTTTTTGGAATTATTTTTTCAGTTTTTGTTTCACATTTGAATTCATTTTTTCCAATTCAGATTCTTTAATTGGAGAATCCTTTTCATGGGTTTTAAAAACCATTTAAAAAAACTCTAAAACCACTAAAATCAAAATGTTGCTAAATCTGCCCCTCTGTGTATATATCGATAGTAGTATGAAAAACTAAGAACTATAACCATATAAAGGGAAGTACATTAAAATAACAATAAAATGGCTTTAAATGTGTTTTATTTATAGTGTTTTTAACAAGTGCCTTATATTTCCTTATTTATTTTTTCCAATCCAATAAAAGTATAAGCAGACATACAAAGTTTTATCACAGAGCATACAGAATATCACATGCCTGTTCAACTCATTCTTGGTCTCTCCATTATTACAATTCTGGGAATGAAAATAAGAGGGCATAAAGATCACATCCCAATGAAATCCACAATTTGTAGGGAATCCTTCGTTCTTAGAAATCAGAATCAGTTAGGTGTCTCTGGATAGCAAAATGTCAATATAAGGTCTGTTCAGACCCACCAGGCACCTTTCCACCTATGTTTGGTGATATGGGTGCAGTTTAACCAGCATGTGATACTCTATAATATACAATTCCAGCGGGTTTATAAAAATTTAGAGTTCTCACACCCAATGTACTGCTGTATGGACAGCAAACTACGTTACAATGCAGTTTTCAAAAATAGCTGGGATACTGTGTAAAATGTATATATAAAGAAAATGGGATAATTTGTAAATTATTTAAAGCCTATATTTCATTGCAAATGGTACAAAGACAACATAGCAAATGTTGAAACTGATGAGGCCTAAAGTCAATATCACATGACCCTGATATTTGGGCCCTCAAGGTGGCTCTGCATTAAAAACAGACAATTCTGTAGTGAAATTAATCACTACATGAGCTCAGGAATACTTCCAAAAACCATTGTATGTGAACACAGGTCATCACTGCATCTACAAATGCAAGTTAAAGCTCTACCATGCAAGGAGAAACAAAATATAAAAATGATCTAGAAACACTAGTGCTGTCTCTAGGCCCAGGCTCTTTTATGTTGTAAGACTGAGGAAAAGTAGAAGACTGTCTTGTGGTCTGATAAATCAAAATTTTAATTTATTTTTGAAAATCATGGACCCTGCATCCTCTGGCTAAAAAGGAGAAGCCCAGCTTGTTATCAGAGCAACATTCAAAATCCAGCATCCATGATAGTATGGGGGGCATGGTAAGGCCTTGCTTTTGCATTTTGCACTTATTACAACAGCATGGTTTAAAAGGAGTAATTTTTCATAAAATAATAACTTTTCTTAGTTTCAATATTTCATATTTTGTCATTGTACTACAGGAATGGAATCCGTTATCCGGAAACCTGTTATCCAGAAAGTTCTGAATTATGGAAAGGCTATTTTCAAAAGACTCCATTCAAATATTCAAAAATTATTTATTTGATCCTAACTAAGATATACTTAATCTTTATTGAAGGCAAGCAATCATATTGGGTTGAATAAATGTTTAAATAATTTTTCAGTAGACTCTTGGTATGGAGATCAAGTTTACAAAAAGACCCCTTGTATGGAAAGCCCCATGTCCCGAGCATTCTGGGGCACTCAGAGGAACTTCTCTTTAACTACCAAATGACCATTTACCTTTCAACATGTAGTGGTTTATCAGCCATCTGTGAGGCTGTTACAGGAACCACAATGTTCTGCTTTGTATCAAGATCAAATATAAAATCTGAAAAGTAAAGAAAAAATCTGTTTAAGCAATAGTAATAAAAGTGGTACTGTTTCAAAATGTCAAAAACTATTACCCATATGCAAGTGTATCATACTTTTACAATAAGCCGACTAAGCATTGACCGCTTTCGCAAATATCACGAAAATGCTTACGAAAAAATCGTATTAGTCACGATAATATCGTATTGGCAATCCGAAAGTCACTAAATTTTCGTACCAAACGCAAAACAGCGGCAAAACCTTGCCAAATTTTTCGTGCAAGCGGACGAAAAAACGGTGAAAACGCTCCGAGTGTTCGTGTCTTAATAAATCTCCCTCATAGTCTAAAATTAAAGTCTCCGGTGTTATTAAGGTATTCTGAATATAGGGTGTGGGGTAAGAAGCAGTGGTAAAAGAGGAAAGAGGGTCTGATATAAAATGGATATAAAGGAGTAAGGAACTGTAGTATACAAAAGAATGAGACAGTAGCTGAAAGAGGTTTAACATATACCTCCCACACATTGTAACTACCACAAATACCTTCCCACCAAATATGGCTTGGAACAGCATAAAAGTATTCATGTTAGCAACCCTAGGTTCTCTGTTGCACTAGGGCTTTTGGCTAAGTTCTTACCAATGTAGTAGTCATTTGGTAAATGGACATTGTACTGCATAAGACTAGGATCACCCACAATGGCATGCAAGGCAGTTTGAAGTTCAGGCTGTGTGGTAAAGCTGGTACTAGATGTCTTTCCCAGGGGCACTGTAGATCTGGTAACAGATGGCTTGTCGAATTCCAAACACAGATTAATACTGTGTAACATTCGCTCATTTATTTCCACATTGTGTTTTTCTAGAAAGGTAAAGGGAAATGTTTAACAATTCAATACTTTACTTGTTTTAACAAAAAGGAAACAATTGTGCCAAAAAACATAAACATCACTGGGAAACAAATGATACCAGAAGTAGAAAGTATTAATATTACATAAAATTATGTGGCATGTCTTTAGTGAGTGCACTGTAGGTGACAAAGGACATAAGCTATGGAAGAATGTTCTTACAGCATGCCCTGTTCGGCAGAAAGTCAGTATAGAAGAATTAGTAGGAAAGCATTTAAAGGGTATGTTTGTAAAACTTCCTCGGATGCAATAGTTCACATTAAAAGAACAATATTTGCCATATAAATAGTTAGCATAGTTAACAGAAAAATTGTGTAGTTCAAGAGATATTCACCTCAGAATCAATCCCTTTGCTGATTCCTTACTTCTGCAGAACCTTATCCTGGGGGGGGGGGGGGTCGCCGACCCCTTTAAACACTACAGTGGCTCCTCCACTTGATTTTTTGATGTTAAATGCAGTACTGGCAATGGATTCATTATGAAAAGCGCATGTGAAAGTATTTCCAGGGGTACTCTGATTGGCTGTGTCAATCTGTGTCAGATCCTGGGGCAGTGAGACTGGTGACAGCAAGAATGGTACGGGATGGGAGGAAGGGGCTGTGTAGGAAGACTGTGTGTGAGCTGGAGAGGAGAGAAATGTTTACAGCTTGGGGCTGGGAGGGGGGGGAAGAGAGGGGCTGTGTAGGGAGACTGTGTGTGAGCTGGAGAGGAGAGAAACTTTTACCAGTTCAGGCTGGGAGGGGGAGGGAGGGGCTGTGTGGGGAAAGTGACAGATAATGCTGCGCAGCAGAAGAGAAACAAGCTACAGAGGTGAGAAACATCTACAGGTTCAAGCTGGGAGGGACTATTTGAGGAGACTGTGAGCTGCAGAGAAAAGAAAGTTTTACAGGCTTACAGGGATTATGTGAGGAGACTGAATTGGTGAGAGGTGCAGGGCTGAGGAGAAATTCTGCTACTGCTGTGCAGTTTGGGGCATGGGGGTGGCAGGGAAACTGATTTGGTGTGAGCTGCAGGGCAAAGGTAAAACTGCTATAGTATCATACCATGTTATAGGATGAGAGGTGCGGGGCTTTTAATGTTGTTTTTCTATATCATTGTTTATACTTTGTGTTTTCTTTTTTTTTTTTAATAAATCAAAAACACTAAAGTTAAAGTGTACAAGCAACCAATGCATTACTAGGTGCAGGGCAGTATTGATGTCCAATAGGAAACAAATAAGGGCAAAGCCTGCATGTGATGTAAGCATACAGGACATGTGCTGACTTACATGTCAGTGCTAAAAGTAGCTTTTGCAGTGGCTTTTTTACTTTTTGTTATGGAAAATGAATTTCTAACACACTGAGAGCATTGTTAGCTGTTTTATAAGATTTGGACATCAAAATGAACAATGCCTTTAATAACAGCAAATATGTGATTGTTTACAAGACTAGGGCAAAATTTGCCCCAATCACTAACCATTCCTATTCCTCTACTAAACTATGAATCACAGGTTTAAACAAAAGAAAAACTATTAGAAGAATGACTCCGTGGCTGAAATGATGTAACCTCTTGGTTAGTGTCATTTTGCATTAGAAACATCTTGGGACTCCTAAATGAATTCATATCTCAGGCCTGTGCAGTTGCAGATGAATTTCATCTCCCTCCGACTATCTTGAAAACAAATTAAAGAATCTAGAGGTAAGTGGAATGCATTTTAACTGGATGGACATTGCTTTTCCCAATACACAAGTAATGGCACATTATAATCACTATAATCATCTGAAAGGTTTTCTCAGTATAACATTATGCAGGTGATGTTGTATCAGTGTTCTTCTTTTGCCAGGCCAGGTCAAAATCCAGCGCTTAGTGGCGAGCAGGAGGGGCATTACTGCCTTCATGTGGGCTGCATCTCCTGCCACATCTGAATGATGCACAAGGTAAGGTAAGGGGCAAGAGAAAGTATGCCTGTGTGTCTCCCCACATGGGCCCCTGCTAATACAGTGCTGACTTACATGTCAGTGCTAAATTAGTAAAGTGAGCCCCAGGTCTATTTGTGCACACCCAAGTGCAGTGAGCAAAGTGCACTTTGTACACTGCAATTCGTAAATGAGACCTCATTTTTTTTGTTGGGAGTCCAGTAAGTGCAAGTTGTATTCTTCTGCAAGTAACTACTGGCTTAACCAATTGTTACAGATAGTCCATAATTTTAACAACTAATTAAGAGTACTACCTGAAGTCAACAAATCCTTAAGAATGTCCTCCTGAAGAAGTTTGTCCAGTGGTTGCTGAGGGAAGTATTCCAATATGCAGAAGGAATATACCACTCTGAGAAGCTCCACTGGAGGAATCCGAGGTAGATAGAACTCCAGAGACATATTCAGAGCTTTCAAGAATCTTTAAAACAAAAAATAAATTAATAGCTTAAACAAAACCAAAGCTTATATCAATGTCACAGGTGCTAATCAGTAAGACACTAGATAAGACACATAAGAAGTTAATTTATATTATGCTTTGTTGCTCTCTTAAATAATTTATTTAAATATTCTGAACTGCATTACATTTGCCATATGACACTTATAAATAAATTACATGCAGTGTTTATTTGCAAAACAATTAACTAAAGGTGGCCATACATTGGCCGATTTCAGCCGATTTAGACCAATTCGGCAGCTTATCTGCCCATGTATGGGCACCACCAACGAGCCTTCCTGACTGACATCTGGCACGATATTGGGCAGATCTTGATCGTGCAAGCTTGATTTTTCCGTTGGATCGGGGACCGCATCAGCTCAGTGATGCGGTCCCCAATACTATGGTGCCTATGCCCTAGGGTACATATGTCAAACACAAGGCCCACGGGCCGAATCCAGCCCACCTGGCTGTTTTATGTGGCCCTTGGTGAGTGTGTCTGACCTTCCAGCATTATCAATTTCTATTTTCCTCACATAGTAACAAAGACATAGTAACTAAGACATAGTATCTTACTAAGTATCCTAATAAAAAATTCGGCCCGCGACTTAGCCTGTGTTTTAGATTTCGGCCCCCTTATGTGATTGAGTTTGACACCCCTGCCCTAGGGCCAAATGATCGAATTAGCCCAATATTCTTATGTGGGCATATCAGGAGATCTGCTCACTTGGTGACCTCACAAAACGAGCGGATCTTACAGTGTATGGCCAAATTTACTCTGGACAGAGATTGGACCATGCTTGCTATGCCTTCTAAGCTAGCAAAAGCTATTCTCTAGCAGTACAGAACTTCAAAAGCTAATCATCATCATTTTTAAATATAACTCCTGCAAGTTATATTGCTCTTTAGAATAATTTAAAGCAGTTGTTCTACAATTATTAACAAACAAAAGTTAAAATATGATTTTAGGGCACAACGCAAAAATTGTTGAAAATTACAAATGTTATGGTTTTGTAAAAACTGCATGCTTATTTTTATAACGATGCCAGCACACACATTTCAAAAGTTGAAAGAGGAGCATGTTTTCCACTGTGTTGTATCACCTTGTATTTCAATAGCACTTAACCATGTAATCATTTGGAAATGAGGAGACCAATTGCTATGGGTTAAGCACCCTGACTCTTTTACTACGGAGCCATTCTGTTGTAATACCTGCTGAACGCAAGGCCCTCCCTGAAAAAGACATCATCATCTGGATGTGCAAGTTACCCATGCCATGTATGCTAATGTATTTCTGAGCCCATGCAGTGATTTCCAATACAGAATTGTGTCTGTTTTTAATGTGTATTCCCATCAAATACTTGGCCTTGTGCATAGAGATTTCTCACGATTATATGAAACTTTTAATGGTATTATGTACTGTTGATTATCAAATCCCCAAATTCTTAGCAATTAAATATTGCGTTAAATGATTTGCACATTTATCCCAATCTCTTTTGCATCTTGCATGGTGTTACATTTTTTTTTTTAATTTTAAATAAGGGTTGTGTGTAAATATAAAACCTGTATTTTTGGCTGTAAATATAGAAAAAAATGCAAAACAATTCCTAGTTTTGAAAAAAAACATTTATGAAAATTTCTCTAAATACACCTAATGTATTTTCTTTAAGTGATTATTTTGTTTTACTGTGGTTTTGCCTTAGCATGTTCTGTAGTGGGCATATGACTACTAGCAGAATTGTGCTTTGTGTGACCACCGAGTCCAGAAATTATGTGATCAGCTTAGTGAGTATGCAGGGCATCAGTATATTTTCTATGCAACCGTACTGTACATCCAGAGTGGCTGCATCAAGCAAGGATTCAGGACTCCCCGATCAGTTTCACCAGGGAATTGATTGTATTGCACAATCAGGTGCATACAAAGGTACAGCGCATATTTTTAATCTAAATGACATGCCCAAAATATTTTCTTCTGAATTACTTTTCTGTCTTCCAGTTATTGCACTGATGCAAAGAGATACAAGATACTTACTGCTGACTCTTCCCTTCTGGCAGGTGGTTCAAAAGTGAATATGCTTTAACAGTGATCAATAAATCTTTAAAAGTCAATGACTCAGGGTTTTGAATCACTTTTTCTGAGAAGACATCTAACAAAGGGACATGCCGGAAACCTAAATTTTCTAGCATGGAAATGATAAGTGTCACCTGTTGAGAAGAAAATATTCCTTATTTGCATTACAGTCTTATGGACTTATGAACTGGTTAATGCAGTCCCAGTCAAGGCCACAATTTTTTTTTTTTTTTTACATAGAGTAGAATACAGTACATATTACAATACATATAACAAAATGTACATTTTATATTACATACACAAATTACAAGAAATGAAAGTTATGGGGTCCATTATTAGGAAACCCAATAGCCAGAAAGCTATGTATTACATAAAGGCCATCTCCTATAGAGTCCAATTTTATTAAATAATTCACATTTTGTAATCTGTAATAATAAAACAGTACCGTGTATGTGATCCTAACTAAAGTGCACAAATACATAATAGATCCCAAACCTGTAGATGTCTAACAACACCTTTGCCATAACATAACTTGAACTTTTCTGCAAGCTGGATAAAGGGACAGTGATACTTCTCAGGGACAGTGATACTTCTTACTAGTATAGTATTCATAATCAAAATGTATTTTATACCATTTTCCTCAATTTGACCTCTTTCTATGAGCATTGGACATAGGTTACTTCTGCTTTAAGTGCATGTCAGTTTGGAGTGTCAGTTTCCAAACACTTACTTGCTTACTTATGGTCCCTTGGGTCTTGTCAATCAGGGCCTGCAAGGCCCAGCTTGCTTATCACAGTGCTGCTGCTTCTTTCATGTTCAGATATGTGACTATACAATAAGGATGCTCCACCACACTACAAAACTTTTCTATTTCACTTCTCTGTGCCATCTTGTTTTTTTAATAAGCAGAACAGAGCATAACAGGAGAGGACTTTTTTCATATAGAGAAGTTTAAGGGTGTCAGATAAGAGAGGCTGAAAGGAAAAACGTCAGCAAGAAAATAACAGTAGCACTCACCCCATATGAGGAAGTGGAGTGTTTTTTACAGCAATATATTTTAATTAATCTGGTGGGTTCTTGATTGTGATTAATAGTTTTAATTACTAACAAAGAAAATATCACCAAACCAAAAGTGCCACTATCACTGTAATGAGTAATTCTTCCTTGTTAGCCTAGGGCCTATGGTGCACTGGACTTTTTCACTACAGCAGTGTTTTAATGGAAAGCTACAACAGTCAAAACCCAAAATCTTCTGGCAGTGCTTCCCCTGCAAGGAGAGAAACAAAAAAAAAAATACAACCTATTCACCTGCTTAGTTTGCCACATATACAGAGTGCCCACGATATAATCTCCTATAGCAGTCAGTAAACCTTCATTACGGTAAGAAAGCTCCCGGCAAGCCTGTAAAACATGGATCAACCTCCAGAAGGGTGTGCCATCCATATCATCTAAAACAAACAGAAGCAAGGCGTGGTTAAGTAGTTGGCACAGATACAAAATATAAACATGATAAATTCTAAGATCATTAAAAAATAAAGAGAGTAAGGTGTTATAACTAAAAAAAACATTACATTAAATTCAGTAAATGTATCCACTATAAAATGTGGAGCACTCATTGGTTCTACTGGATGTTTATACTGAAGGGGCAGCATTATCAATGTTGGAATTCAAGTTTTTTTTATAGTGATTCAAGCTTTTATGCGCTAAAACTAAAATAGGGCTTAAAAAATTCAAGTGTTACCCTAAGGGGCTGATTTACTAACCCACGAATCCGACCCGAATTGGAAAAGTTCCGACTTGAAAACGAACATTTTGCGACTTTTTCGTATGTTTTGCGATTTTTTCGGATTCTTTACGAATTTTTCGTTACCAATACGATTTTTGCGTAAAAACGCGAGTTTTTCGTATCCATTACGAAAGTTGCGTAAAAAGTTGCGCATTTTTCGTAGCGTTAAAACTTACGCGAAAAGTTGCGCAACTTTTCGCGTAAGTTTTAACGCTACGAAAAATGCGCAACTTTTTACGCAACTTTCGTAATGGATACGAAAACTCGCGTTTTTACGCAAAAATCGTATTGGTAACGAAAAATTCGTAAAAAAAACGAAAAAATCGCAAAACATACGAAAAAATCGCAAAATACCGATCATTACGAAAAAAACGCAATCGGACTCCATTCGACCCGTTCGTGGGTAAGTAAATCAGCCCCTAAGAAATAATTCCAAATTGTTTTCTTTTGTGTTTGTCAAGCAAAATAAACTTCAATTACACTATATAAATTACTATTATTAGATGGTGAGGAGGGAGGGGGAATGTGAGGAGGGCAGCAACATCTAAGAAGTTCCGAATCGAAAGTGAAAATAACTGTCTGCCCCACCTCTATGACTAATGCAAAGAGGCGGGGCAAGCAATATATGATTGACAGCTGGGATATTTAAATGCTTTGATAACTGGTATGGATGTGTTAATAAAAAATGAGTTTGAGTTTCATGTTTAATTTAAAAAGGGCTTTAATTATACAGCTTTTAATGCCTGGGAGATAGGTCCACTTTAAACGCAAAAAACACAAATGTAAAAATTTGACATCTGAAAGGCAAAGGAATATTTTCAATTCGCGTTTTTAGAGGGTTTTTTCTACAGTTGGTATGCTTTTAATTGGTCAAGTTTCAGAATTTGATTTTTTTTTTTTTTTAAAAACTAAGCACACAATCAGTGATTCTGAGCTTTTTTTCAATTAAAAAAAAATTCAATAAAATATGCCTCCCTTTGTCTAACAAAGGCTAATGGCAACTATGTTGCTTTCTGAGTGTGTTCATTTTTATTATTTAAATTACAAGAATGATTATGAAATCATGATTTCTGAAAGCAATGTACATTAAGTAGCGAGATATACATTTAACAATGCAAAAATATTTAAAAACAATATATAGCTATACAATTAACATGGTTTTGTTTCTTAATTTTAAAAAAATTGCTTATAAAACCTAGTCATTATATTGCCAAACTTACTTATGATTTTATGGCTGCAGGCATCCAGGAGGGGTAGAGAGCGCAGGTTAATTGTGGCAAGCGTGGTAAACATGTGTTGGCAATTTGGAAGTGAGAACTCATCCAACATCTCTAAAGCTTTCCTCTAAAAAATGTATACAAGAAAAATGGGTTTACAGCAGAACACCACTATATGAGAAAAGATTTAAAGGATAACTATACTGCTGAACAATGTTGGTCTCTATAAAAATATATTACATAAAACTGCTCATATGTAAAAACCTGCTCATCTTAAAAAAACATTTTCATAAAAATATACTTGTGATCATTATTATTTTAAGTACTAAGGCCACCCCTGGGATCATACGATTCACGATGCACACAAACAAACCAAGGGCACACATACAGGTTAGGTTACAACAGCCCTTGAATGGACAATGTCCTGCTTTTTACTTCTATAATTCTTCTTGTTACGGTTAGAGCAGCATTATTTCCTGTCAGGTAATCTCTGAGGGATATCTGATGCTGCTTCTAAGTTTTTGAGCATTGTGGTATGATCCTATCTGCACTGGTTCTGCTTTATTAAAGGATTTCCACCACTGTTGTATACTAATAAGATTTACTTGGAAAAATAAAACAGAGGCTGTGTAGACATGCAAAGTAATAAGCAAGTGCTTACTCACCCCTATAAAATAAGAAGGTTTTTTTTTTTTTTTTTTTACAAATCTTCATACACACACGTTAATACACTGCCTCATTCTTAATGTTTGCTAGGTAAATAAATGGATAATACATAGTAACATACGGCGCTACTTCCTAATGACCTTACAGATGTATACAGTAAAACAAAACAGAGTTAACTGTGAAAAAACACCCCTATATGAATCCTTGGTAAAAGCTATGATAATTTTACTTTTCATTTTTTTTTACCTCCAATTTTTTTTTTAGTGGTAATGGGGCATCTCTCCCTATAGCTCTCATCATAGTCTGCAGTGGTAGGATTCCTTTGATTTCAGGCATTCGCAACTCAACCAGCATTCTGGTATGAAATGAGAAAGATAAAAGTCAGATGGTATAGGTAAAAAGTATAATATCCCTCCTAAAATTAAAACAAAAACATTAAAAACATAATTGCTTAAAGTTTTCCATCTCTTGGTTCCTACATTTTCCATGTTTCTTAAGTAACCCTCTCTCTATGGCAAACATTAAAAAAAAAAAACAAAACTTTAAAAACACATAATATATTAGCTTGCAAATTCACCATAATTTAATGACTGCTTTGCCTTTTCCATTACCCTACTGTTTCCTTTTATTCTATAATGTTGTTTTTACATTACACATCAAGGGATGTGCTTCCTTCACAATACACAGTCAAAGGTAAGCCTACTATGTGTTAAATTAGTATCTCATAAGTATTTATGAATAAGTCAAGCATGATTCCAAGGTCAAATAATGTGTAGACTGATGCCTTCCACTTGCTCCACTTCCAATTTCCAACTCGAACAAACTGGTTCTTACCGTAGACCTGATCTCAAAGCATCCACATTTCTACAGCTATCCATGCATTCCAATGCACTAGCCAAAACAGAGACTTCTCTTTCTTCAAACTCATTGAGATGCTCCTGAAAAAAATAAAGATAAAGTGAAACTTGCCAGGTAAAATGTTTCATGTTTTATTCAGTACCATCTGCAATGAAGATTTCCACTTTAAAACCCTCAAAATAAGCCATGAAAAGTTTTAGAGTAACAATACTTTGATTATGTGTAATGTAATATAAAGGTGACTTGGTATGGGATGACATCTTTATTTTTGATAAACAAAGAAATCATCAGGAAGTTCAGTGAGCAATACAGGCACATGGCTGAAAGCCAAGTCCTTTAAAAGAAGCCACAAAGTCCAATATGATTACCAATATCCTCATAATTAACAATTAGGACAACATTATTTCTTAAAATAATAATGTTTTATGCTATAATGATGTACTGTCCAATAAATATCAAGGACTGTACATTGGTAAGTATAAGGGCCTAGACTGTACCATTTTTACATATAAATGAATCAATTATTATTTCACCGATGCCTACATGTACCGTATTAAGGAACAAAACACCTTTTTCAATGTTCATCTTTTAAGGGGATCAAGCCAAGCGGATCAAGGATATTCAATTGTGAAAAAGGTACCAACAAGAAAAGGGCATATGCAGAGGTGCTCATGTGTAAATGTCAGATTTCTCATCAGGGGAAGGGGGGATATTAAGATCAGTTCAGTGTTATCTTTCTAGGTAATTATATTAAAAATGGTCCATATTTATTAAAACCAGATATTATTTAAATGGGAAAATATGTTTATTTAATTAAAGTGTTTTAAAGGTGGACATCCCCTTTAAGTTATACAAGAACAAAAATTCACAAAGAAAAGGTTGTTCTGCTGATAATATGTAAGCTACATTCCCAAGGCCCTCAGAAAATGGGGTTATCGGGTTTATAGCAACATAAAAAAATTATTTTTGACACCTGTTGTATCTAAGGTGATTCCCCACATAATTTAAAAAAAACATTATTTAATTTAAACAGATTCAATCTGCTAATTTTCAGGCTTGGCTGATACTCTTGTTGTAGATAAATGTGATAATGCAGACAAAAATGTCTTGAACTGGGGTAGGAATTAAATAATAATGGGTCACCTATGTTTTTAAAATCATAACGTTTACATTGCCATAGTTACAATTTTTTTTTTATTTCAGTTGCAGGTGCGTTAGGGCACAACACTTAAATCTGCACTTGGGAGGAGGTCCCTGAACTGGCCACAGAAATAATTCCTGACAGAATCATGGTCTAAAAACACAGATAGCTTTTCTAAATACCAGTACAGAAAATGCTATAGCAGTAGTTAATTTTACACATACCTGGCAAACTCTCAGCAAGGTCTGAACCAACCTCGAGCGTTGACTTATCTCTAGTTTCACCACCGCATGCAGAGTATATACCAAATCTTCAGGTCTCATCCTATTGGCTGCATTTATTGTCAAACGGCACAAGTTTTCAAAGTTTGGGTGTTCCAGCATGAGTTGCCTCTCATAACGTCTTTGTCCTGTCCTGATCCTCTTTGCTGTTTCCCACATAGTTGTGAAACAGTTGCTGATCTGTTTCACATTCATGGACGTACTGCTGCACAGCTCAAGCACATCAGAAGGGGACATGCATCTCTTTAGAGCAGAGAGGAGCTCAGCATAACTTCCTTCTGGTGCCCTAGAGGGAACCCACTCTTGCTTAAGACTCTCATCATCTGCTAAAGGACTTCCATCATTAAAGTCTATTTTGGTTTTAATCTGAGTGGCAGTGTCTCTTGTCAAATTGACAGAAACATCAGGCTGAGCTGTCTTTTCATCTGAACAAGCTGGGGTCTCTTGACTTAAAAATCTGATGGACTGACAAGTTCTTGCAGGTAAATTTGCATGCTGCTTAACAGCTTTCACCAGTCTAGCCTTTGTACAGTTTTGTCTTATAAATACTGGAATTCTTATGCCCACTGCCAAATCACATAAAGGCCTAAGTGTGCAAACCAAACGTAAAGATGCCTTTGCATTCATCTTACTTATAACTTATAAGTGAAAGTATCAAACTTCTTGTTTCATTCAGTAGAATAGCAGTACATTTTTAATATGTAATCTACAAAACAAAATAATAAAGAGATCATTAAAAGCAATATATTTCTAAACAACAGATCTGTCAGGCTTTAGCATCTTCTTTTGTGCTAATTAGCACAACATACTGCGGTCAGTTACATAAGTTTTGAGACTGACTTACAATGCTACTTAATTCAGATTCACATTACATGGCAACATAGAAACCAGCGTATTTTGCAGAATAACTGCTTAATAATTACCCCTGTAGCATTAGCTTCTATTACAAGTTTAATTACACTTTCTGCTAACGCGGATTATTTCTGATGACCCCTAAGCTTAGCTTCTAAACAGCAGACCAGAGTATGTCAAGCATGTGCAGTTTCACTGGCACTCCAAAATGGCCTAAAAAGATCAAAATATGGGAAGCTGCTGTAAACAACTTTGATGGGCCTAGCTTAAGGTGGCCATACACGGGCTGATTGTAGCTGCCAATCTCGGTCCCTTGGACCGATTCGGCAGCTTATCGGCCAGTGTAGGGGAGACAACGACTGGCCTGCCTGACTGATATCTGGCCTGAAATCGGGCAGATATCGATCAGGCAGGTTAAAAAATTCAGTCGGAACGGGGACCAAATTGGCTCTTTGATGCGGTCCCCGAACCGATTGCGTCTATTCCAGACACTATAATTCGATCGTTTGGCCCCAGGGCCAAACGACCGAATTAGCCTAAATTCCCCTGATATCGCCCACCCTTGTGGGGATATTGGGAGAAGTTCCTCTCGCTTGGTGACCTCGCCAGGCGAGTGGATCTTTACGTGTATGGCCACCTTGAGTCAGCAGTTTATCAGCTTGTGTATGAGGCCCTTAGATGAGTCTGCCCCATTGATATCAGAACAGCCAGATGTCAGTCAGCAGGTTTAAAAATCCCACTGAGGTGAGGAGTGCATCGGCATGATGTGGTCCTAATTGGATTGTTTGACTCTGGGGCCTATCAATCACATCAGTCCAACATCGCCCACCTCAAGGTGGGCATAGCAATAAAAGATCTGCGTGTTTGGGACCTCAACTAGTGGATTTTCACTATGGCCACCTTTATTTGTTCAATATACAAAATACATGATTTTCATGTATAATATTTTTTGGATATAATACTTTAACAATTTGGTGGGCTATTACAGATAAGCACTGGCACTAAACTTGCCACTAATCTCCTTTAAGTACTTGTTACATCATAAACTGCTGTTACATATAAAAGAGGCTTATTTTTCGATCGACTGAGAAAAATCTTTACTAAAAGAATAAAAAGGAATGCATTAAACATATTGTAAACTACGGTCAAACCTGCAGCCTATCTGATGCTTTTTAAGTTACATTTGTAAGAACCGATAGATACTTCCTAGGTCTCAAATTAAATTACAAGCGGTACTAGCGCAGAAACTATCGTGAATGATGTATAATCTATGCAAAGCGCTGTGGAATATGTCGGCGCTTTATAATTAAAACACAGTGAAAATATCACTCACTTATCAGCTGTTATTGCAAATAGCTTATCCCTACTCACCTTCATACAGCTAGAGCCGGGACGGAACATGCTGCAGTGGGCGCAGACATGGGGATCACGTGGCTACCCTTCAAACTATAGTGTCTCACAAGGGTCAAAAAAAAGCGAATGTTCTCCAAAAAATTTCCCAAACGTATTCAAATTAAATAAACCTAAACTAAACTGTTGAAAAACCAAGGTATGTAAAAACTGATCACAGCAATGTATACCTGGTTTAGAAGCTTAAAAAGCTAAGTCCTGCTGGGTTTGTGCTGCGTAATTAGCTCATTACGTAGGTCGGTAACTTCGCGTTGCTTGGCGTTCGGTTTCCATGACTACAAGAGTTAGTGTCTCCTGCAGTACTGCTATGGCGAAGTTCGTATTGGCAGGTATAGTAATTTATTATTGGCAATTATAAATTCATAGAGGGATTGGGACGCTACGATTATAGTTATACAGTCTGCAGCCTTTCACACGAATTGTACTGTAATTGCAAGCAACCCTTCTCAAAGGATGATGGGAATCGTAGTTTAAAGCAGCAAGTGGGCAGTCAACTAATGTGGTAGTTTGCATTAATAGCACACATGGATGAACTCAATAGTTACACAATTGAAATCTTTAATATCTTTTATGTATAGTCTGACAATCCAGTTATTTACTTCTGAGCATTTCTGTCATCTTATAATAAAGCATGGCACAGCTTAACATTTTTATCCTCAAAAAGTTTAAAGATACCTATGCACACAGTTCTTATTAATAGGAACCTTTTGTGATTTTGAGCAACTGAAAGTAAATTAGGGTTTATAGATAACATTATGATTCAAGGATAGAAAATCCAGCTAGAAGGTCTGCACTGACTGCAGTTTAATAGAAATGCAATTCATATAGCTCCCTGTTGGTGTGGGCAGTCTAGCACTGGTGGCGGCTATTCCTTCTAAAAAAAAAAAAATCTATTGGTTCCCCCAACCAGAGTGCATGCTCTATTATCCCGCAACTCTGGTGGGGGAAATAATGTCAGGGTGACAGGTTAGGAAGACAAGAAGCTATGTACTATCTATCTACTGCAGTGATTCTCAACCTTCCTAATGGCGCGACCCTTTAATACAGTTCCTCATGTTGTGGTCACCCTCAACCATAAAATTATGTGTTTTCTGTGAAAGGGTTGTTCGACCCCCAAAGGGGTCCAGACCCACAGGTTGAGAACCGCTGATCTACTGAATTGTATTTATCCCTAACAGCAGGGCCGGATTTATCTTCAGGGCGCCCCGAGGCCGCCCCCGTTGGTCGCCCCGACCCCCGTGCGCAGGCGCTAGTGCGCATGCGCAAACCTTTCAACTCCCATATGGAGCAGTGGGGAGAGGTCCCGACTGCTCCGTATAGGAGCCAAATTTAAAAATTTTGTTGCGGCGGGGCAGCATGCCGCCCCTAAACTTCTGCCGCCCTAGGCCCGGGCCTTTGTGGCCTTTCCACAAATCCGGGCCTGGCTAACAGATATCCAAGCAGAAGAAACTGTTTTCACTTTTCTCTTTCATTTTAAAATCAACAATATGCAACCATAAAGAGTAAATAATTTGCATAGTGCAATACACAGTGTATTTACCTTCCCCTCCTTTTAGGCAAGGCTGATTGTCCATACTATGCAAAAGCAGAAATTCTCGCAGAATATCTTCAGAAAAACCTTCCTTCATTCAGAGTCCACAAAATTACACAACATCCAGAGGACTGGGAGGTAAGTAATTGTATAATATCCATAAAGCATGCATGTAACCATTCTTAGAAATATACAGGCATAAAAGCAAATCTAAGTTATATATTTTTAAGCGGCAGATATATCAAAGCTTGGACTGGGTACCCCAAAAGAATTCCTGGTAGTATGATATTTTTTCTGATTTATTAAAACCTTTCTTTTTGTCAGGAAATGTTATTTATATCCAGGAAAATCTCAACAAATTAATATTTTGTATCAGCAAATTCATTTAAGCTGATAAATGTGTCAGTTAGTTTGAATGTGAGCAGCTGAAAGCATTCACTTTCAGTATCTGAGAGCATTCATTTTTTATGTGCTGTTAGCACTGAGTAATAATATCCATCAGAAACATTAATCCACAACGCAAATTGCATGTGTTTTGGGCAATATTTTCTATGCTGGAAAAAAGAGCTAGTATAGTTTAGAGCAGTTCTGTCAAACTTATGTGGCCTGAGGGCTGGAATTTTTTTAACCTAAGTGGTGGAGATATCACTCATGAAAAAAGTTAATGAAGTCATATTAACATTTACCCTTAAATCCATACGCCTCCTCCTCCTCCACAGAATTAAAGGGGACCATATAACAACCATTTTCAAATGCTAACAAACCCCAACCAGGCTCCCCTCCCACAGGCAGAGTATGGCACACACAGGCAGCATAGGGCAGACAGAGTATGGCACACACAGACAGCATAGGGCAGACATAGTATGGCACACACAGGCAGTATAGGGCAGGCAGAGTATGGCACACACAGGCAGCTTAGGGTAGGCAGAGTATGGCACACACAGGCAGCATAGAGCAGGCAGAGTATGGCACACACAGACAACATAGGGCAGGCAGAGTATGGCACACACAAACAGCATAGGGCAGGCAGAGTATGGTACGCACAGGCAGCATAGGGCTAGCAGAGTATGGCACACACGGACAACATAGGGCAGGCAGAGTATGGCACACAAACAAAAACATCCCTAAACAGCACCACTTGTATTCTTAAATAAACTACATTTATTGAATATATCTTTTAGGGCATTACAGCAAGATAAAAGGCCACACATGGCCTGAAACATTGCTGTAATGCCCTAAAAATATATATATGCAATACAAGCATTTTAATTAAGAATATAAGTGGTACTCTTCCGGACTGTTTTTGCTTGGATGTGCCGATGGGAAGTGGCCATTGGGGAACCTGCACTATTCCAGAATAGAAACAAGGTTTTGTGCTGACTTCTATCTGCAAAGAGTATGGCACACAGACAGCATAGGGCAGACATATGGCACACACACAGGCAGCATGGGGAAGGCAGAGTATGGCACGCAGACAGCATAAGCCAGACAGAATATGGCACATACAGACAGGGTAGTGCAGGCACAGGCAAAGGAGGGCAGGAGCAAGGGAAACCTATCAGGGCCTTACAGATGTGGATAATGCAGGGCCTTGCATGTGGGAACAATGCAGATAATTACAGTTTGAACAATGCAGGGGCTCACATGTGTGAACACTCCAGGGCTTTATATGTGTGAATAATGTAGGGGCTTAAAGTCTGAATCTGAGGTGTTGAACATGCAGGAGTCAGACAATCTCATTACTGATACCATTTAAAAATAAGAGTACAAACTCACACTTCACTCCAAAGCCAGTTATAAATTTCTCCCCAAACTTCCTACTTGTGTACTGGAGCAAACCGGTGCTTAAATACAGGAGAGAGACAGAAAAAGTGTAGTATTTTTCTGTGAATGCAGACAAACTAATGATATTATTATATAATAATTGTGCTATATAGAATGCTAGTGCTCAATTTACCATTGACACCTAATGCTGTAAATCATAAAGTGGCACATAAAGTGCTAGTGCCCAGAAGGTGGAATACTTGGAATTGGAATACTATACTATAATGTGTAAAAAATTCAAATAATAATGATAATAATAATAGTCCATAATCCAGTAATACTTAATGGCTCATAAAGTGCTAGTGCCCAAAATGTGAGAGTTGTAGTTATACAATAGTACATTGGAATACAATAATGTGCAAAAATATTCAAAATCACACTATAAACAATTAATTGTAATAAAGTGACAACAATGCCAAAATTCATGCAATCTAAAATACCAAATCCATTTAAAAGTGTAGTAAAAATCCATTGCAAATGGAGACTTTCATTCTGCTCACAAACTTCAGTTGATTTGACTGCATATTATTATAGGCCAGGAACCTCCACATCTTCTCTCGTGTAGTTAATATAAAATAAAAGGAAATCTCATTGGCAGTACATTTTAAGAGTTTAATACCATAGTTAAATATTGCACTCACATAAAAACTTTAAAATGTGCGCATCGGATACAAGTACATTAGAGGGGATTATAGGCAGTTGGGGGATGTTCTTTTTTCCCATAAAAACAATCAACGCACCAGAGGTCACCCCTTTAGATTAGAGGAAAGGAGTTTCCATTTGAAGCAGCGTAGGTGGTTTTTCACGGTGAGGGCAGTGAGGTTATGGAATGCCCTTCCTAGTGATGTGGTAATGGCAGATTCTGTTAATGCCTTTAAGAGGGGCCTGGATGAGTTCTTGATCAATCAGAATATCCAAGGCTATTGTGATACTAATATCTACAGTTAGTACTAGTGGTTGTATTTATAGTTTATGTATGTGAGTGTATAGATTGGTAGGTGTGGGTTAGGTGTGCTGGGTTTACTTGGATGGGTTGAACTTGATGGACACAGGTCTTTTTTCAACCCTATGTAACTATGTAACTATGTAACTATGTACTTCTACTGTCTGAGTTCGTGTAGTCCAACCCAATGGTTTCCAGTCTCCTTTCAGTTTCCTGCAATTTTCTCAAGACAGAAAGAGGTTCATGATCCAAGCAGCACTTTTTCCAGGGGTCCTCCCAACACCAACCCGTTTCACCTCCAGCTTTCTCAAGGTGCTTCACGTAGGTGAAACGCATTAGTGATGGGAGGATGCCTTGTAAAAGCACATTGTAGTTCTTTATTCAATTTGTCATAAAGGTGTTTTATAACTACAACTCTCACTCTGTGTATAGTAGCACTATGATTTACAGCAAGTGTCATTGGTAAATTGGTCACTCGCACACTAGCATTCTATATAAGCGCAATTGTTATATAATAATATCATTAGTTTGTCTGCATTAACAGAAAAATACTACACTATATTATTATGATTTTTTTTCCTTTCCTTTTTCTCTTTTCTGCATTTAAGTTGGTTTGCTGCAATACACAAGTAAAAAGCTACCACAAAACTAAGCGTTGCGGGCTGCCAGTTGAACAGCACTGTTTTAGAAAATACGAAAGGCTGTCATGTTATGGAGTACTTTATTTATTATTATGTTTTAGTTTTAATTTCTAAAAGTAATAAAACTGGCTTAATATGACATTTGAGATTCATTTTGCCAATCATGTTTGTTAGGAATGGCTTCAGAAGATCTGCATGCAGAATGGGTGGAGTCACAATCATTCCCCTATAATATGGAGGGAGCTGCTGGACAGAGGAGGAAAGGGATTGCTCCTTGGAGGGTTTAATGATTTTTTTGAGCATGCTCAGGTAACTTTATCCATAATTAAAAAACTGTGCCAAATGACCAGCTGGTCATGGTTCATAAGTGAACCATGACCAGCTGGCACACTCTGAAATCGCGCCGCCGCGTGTGCCATCCCACCGGCGACTTACATTGTCGCCGGTGGGATGGCAACTCGGGGAGATTAGTCGCCCGCGACTAATCTCCCCGTGTGCCAGAGCCCTAAGAGAATTAAGCGAGAATTGAGGGAAGTTGTCATGAAATGAGCAGGAGAATGAGTCACTATTAGGGTGAAGACACAAGGAGCTACTTATTAGCAGCTATTTGTCACGGCTACTAAATTCCAAAAAATACGCTGTCATAGACAGAGAGAATTGCCCCCAAAAAACACATGTAGAGACATTTATCAGTAAATGATCTACATCCTCTAGTTTTGTAGCCGTGACAATTAGCTGCTGCTAGTAGCTCTGTGTGTCTTCGCCCTTAGGTTCCATTCTCCAGCGTCACCATGGTTGCCTTATTGTCCCAATACAATAGAAGAACAAAAAACAGAAGAAAAAAAAGTTATAGCAGAGAACCGTGGACCCTTTATACCATAGTTGCTCTGCTAAGGTTTTAAGTACAGCAACATCAGATAACAAGGATTTTCATGTAGCTGCTCATGTTTAAAAATGTAGTTTAATCCCAAACTTAAAAACATTCAAACATTATACTGTCCATATAACTGATTTTGTTTTTATTATAATCTATAATTAAGTAACACTGTATTATATTTTGCAGGAATATTATAATATTACGACTGACATGATGAGCAGTCTGATGAAGGATATTGCTCTAGAAAACTTGAGGACTCATATGGAAATTAAGAAAGAGCAGGAAGAAATATGTTGTTTGTTTAATCCTCTACATGTCTGGATAACTAGGTACAATCAACAGAAGGTTGAAGAGTGTGGTAAATCCCTGTTAAAGCAGGCTCTGTTTATATTGTGTATTTCAGGGGAAACAACCAATGATAACACTTAGAAAGGATTATTTTCCTTTCAACAAGTTTAAACTCTTCATTAAAAAAATGTTGGTCATGTGATGGTTACCAAAGAGACAGACTCCCCATATGTTTCATGTTTTTACCCTAAATAAGGCTGTTGACAAGCAGTTAAAAATTTCATAAGGCAAGCCCAAACTCATAGAGAAAACTCTGTTATTTGTTTTATAAAAAGTCATGTTTTACTCAGGGGATGGGTAGCTATATGCATGATACTGAGATAATATTATAGGGGTCATTTACAAAGTGCAGGGCAGGGGGCAGGGTGCAAAGTGCAAAAAAAGCAAAACAGCCCACCTTGATTTTTTGCATACTCGCTCCCTGCCCTACACTTTTCTTAATTTGTAGATGAAAGGTGTTGTATACAAAATGTATTTGTTTCATATGAGCAGAGTAATCAGTGTGGCAGCTTCCATACAATACATATATATATCAATATATATGTGAATGTGTATTGTAAATTGTGAGTTGTGAATAAATAGGAGTTATAATGAAGATTAACATATACTTAAATGTCTTTTTTAAATATTTGTTTTAGTGCAACAACACCAACATGCTACAACCTGATCTCTTTGCTTGCCAGTGGAGAAGTCTTTGGGATGAGGAAAGAAATTTGGTTACATTTGTTGGAGACCAGTCATTGCAATGGGACTCTTAGGGCTCTGGTTATGGAGGCTGAAGACTTAGCATTTCCACTTCTCAGAAAGATTACTGTACACAAAATGGCAGATGATGCATTTCTTCAGGCAGATTTTGTAATTGTTCTGGATGATGTTTATGTCACAAATGATCAGTCACCTGAAATATGCATCAAGCAGATTGCTGAAAGATGTTTGCAGTATGGAGCCCTCATTGATCAGAATTCAGACAAGGAAGTAAAAGTAGTTGTGGCAGGAAGTACTTATGTGAACCTAAAAGCACAAATGATATTGAGCAATGCACCATCTGTCAAGCCTCACAATGTGGTAGCTTTGGCCACACAACTGGAATATGAAGCCAGAGCGCAGATAGCAAAGAAATTGAACATAAATTCAGCAGGTGATTATTTGAAATTCAAGGACAGTGAAACATGTATTATAATAGCATTAACTGCCCCATGGTTTTGCATTTGTTTACAGGCATATTGTTGAATGTAGAGCTACATGAAAACTTGTAAAGTAAAGAACTGCTGCAATAATGATGAAACATTCTTTCTATATAAATTTGTATTTACACTTGAACGAGAGCTAGGTTTGACTCATGCTAGCTAATATACCTCATTGGAGCAGCACTGTCTAGTGATCAAAAAAGTTTGCTGTTGAACTCAAAAAAGTTCTGTTGAACTCAATAGAGAAATCTTAGCTCTCTTTAAGCAGTCCAATCAGCCTTAAGTCCTAAGGGAATTATCACGAAAATGTTAATTTAATATAAGCTTCATCATACTGAAATAAGACATTTTCAAAATATAATCAGTTAAAAATTCTTACCCATTTTCGAAATAAGTTTATCTTCACTATTCCCTCAGCATCTGTTCCTTTTCATTCTCTCTTCATGCCAGAGTTGGGTGTCAGATCTGATTGCCAGTTATATCCAGTATATCTTAGTATGTATTAGAGCCCAGTCAAATAACTGATTACAGCACAAACAAAATTTAACTAAATAACTGACTTCAACACAAATCCTGCATGTAGAAAACAGGATTTCTGTGGATTTTAAAAGAGTGAACTCTTATGTATCTTCTAGGAAAAAAGTAGCTGCATTAGACCTAACTATCATTCCAAATCAGACTTCCAGCTCCTGCATGGAATAGCTTAATGTTAGATTAATGTCAAGCAATTTCCTTTTTTTAAGTAAAATCTTTTTTTTTCTCTAAGTGGTGAAGGATGTGATACTTTGGGGCAACATCAGTGGCACTAACTTTTTGGATCTTCAGCATGCAAAGATCTACCAGTATGATAGTGCTGTATGGGGACCTCAAGGGTTCTGGCGCCCACTGAAGAAAATTATCTTCGACAGGTGTGTTTTTATTTCCTATTGCATCATTGCATGAGAAAAAAAAAAACATTATATGGAATATTAATTTAGACTAAAATTTTTAGCCATTGACTATTTTGTTATTTTGTAGAATCTTCTGTTAATCTTCTACATCAACAGAATGTCTTCTCTTTTCTTAAAATAGCTTAAAGGAGCAGGAAAGGTAAAAACTAAGTAAGCTTTATCAGAAAGGTCTATGTAAATACAGCCATAAGCACTCACAGAGGACAGATAGAGTCCTCTATCAAAATAAACACATAATTTCTTGTCTTCCTTTGTGTAAACATGTTCTTTGGTATAAGACTATCAGGCAGCTCTCTCCTTTCTACTTCCCCCCCTCCCATAAGAATTCTCCCCCTCCCATCAAAATGTGTGATCTGAGCTACCAGCAGCTTGAGCTACAGCACAAAAGCTACTGAGACCAAGCTAAAATGGCAGCTGCTATCTTAAGCAAACAGAGGGAGCTTCTAGAGCTGTTTACTCAGGTATGGTAAAGCTTTCTGCAGATTAAATATAGCATTCTATCATGCACTAACGTGGCTAATCTATTGGCATTAAAATGCATTTCCTTCTCCTTTAAATAGCTGTGCGCTTTTTTTGGTTAGTCAAGCAGAAATTAATCAACAATAGTGTCATAAAGGGCATGTAAAGCACTGACAAGATATGCTAGCATTACCACTGACTAGATATGCTAGCATTACCATGACTAGACATGCTTTTTTGGCATATAGTCTACTAGGCACTTCTATCTTGCTTATGGCTAAGCCTGGGGAAGAGAAGAACTACAAGCTAGATTTAAAACAGGGTGAGAAACAAGATGTCTTGCATTAAGTTTGCATAGAGATGGTTTGTGTTTGTGTTAGGATGCTCAGAAAAACAGCACTTTCACATGGAAATATGTCTTGCCAGTACACCCTATAATACAATGTTACTTTGCCATAATATTTGGCATACCAGTTTTATTTATTAATCTGAATCGATAGTTCTGGCATGGATTCATTTTCAATTTCAGGTGATAGAATTACCTACTATGTTTTGTTCAATCTTACTTTCATAATATATTTCTACCCGGCTGGCAGAAAGTGGCTGAAAAATGAATTTCTTAAAGAATGGAGGAGCAGACAGCAGAATCGTTTGGGCATGTCAGCTGCTCATTCCATAGCCATGGTCTTGTCTTGGTGGCAGCAGGAATCTAACACTGGAGACATTGTTTCATTGGGTATAATCAGCGAAGGTAAACATTATAATTTTAATATAACAACCTTATTAAGGTGTGTTACAAATTAGCTCCTGTTCAGTAAAGGGAAGTAGAAACAGAGATAAGACAGATCGCGGACAGACAGATCGTGTCCCTGTTGCACCCCTTATGGCTCTTGCTCTAGCGTCCAGGGTATCAGTAAATTACCTCTGTTGGTTCCTACTCAGCACCTTGGTTTTATACCAATACTATATAAACATAAAAAGCAAATGTAATGTAGTTAGATAGACTGGTGGAATGTATTATTTTTGTGCTAGCCATGGCCACTTTTCCTAATGCCATAAGCAAATATATTTAATTAAGCACTCCTCCAGTCACAGCAATTTAGCTGACTTTCTAGCTTTTTCAATCATCCTTGCCTGCTAAACTATTACTTGACTGACTGCACAATAATAGGTAAGAATAATATATATTTTCTTACTTGTTCATCTTTTCTTGTGTAGACAAACCATCAGGCAGGTTCCCAACCAAAAGTTCTCTCTTACTATATAGTTACATAGTTACATTGGGTTGAAAAAAGACCTGAGTCCATAAAGTTCAATCCTTCCAAGTAAACCCAGCACACACAAACCAATACGGACCTATCTATACACTCACATACATAAACCATATATGCCAACATCAATACTAACTGTAGATATTAGTATCGCAATAGCCTTGGATAAAATGCTTGTTCAAGAACTCATCCAAGCCCCCCTTAAACATATTAACAGAATTTGCCATTACAACATCATTAGAAAGGGCATTCCACAACCTCACTGCTCTCACCTAGAAAAACCACTTACACTGCTTCAAATAAAAGTTCTGTTCCTCCAATCTAAAGGGGTGGTCTTCTGTGCGCTGGTCTTTTTTATGGAAAAAAAAAATCCCCTATCTGTCTATAATTCCCTCTCTAATGTACTTGTACAGAGTAATCATGTCCCCTCGCAAGGGCCTTTTTTTCAGAGAAAACAACCCCAAACTTGACAGTCTAACCTCATAGTTTAAATCTTCCATCCCCTTTACCAGTTTAGTTGCACGTCTCTGCACTCTCTCCAGCTCATGAATATCCTTCTTAAGGACTGGAGCCCAAAACTGCATACTCAAGGTGAGGCCTTACCAGAGACCTATAAAGAGGCAAAATTATATTTTCATCCTTTGAGTCAATGCACTTTTTTTTATACAAGACAGCACTTTATTTGCTTTAGTAGCCACAGAATGACACTGCCTGGAATTGAAAAACTTGTTATCCACAAAAACCCCCAGATCCTTCTCAATTAAGGATAAACCCAAAACACTACAATTCAGTGTATAAATTGCATTTATATTATTTCTACCAAAGTGCATAACTTTGCACCTCATTTTCCATTTTGCTGGCCAGTTTTCCAATTTACTCAAATCACTCTGCAAAGTGGCAGCATCCTGCATTGAACTTATAGTTTTGCACAATTTAGTATCATCAGCATATTGTCTACATTTCTTGGAAGGTAAATTACTAATTTAACATGTTGTGTGTATGTATATTTTTGGGTCATTACAATTGTTTTTGTTATACAGTATAGTATTTCAGTTTGTGCTTTATTATATTTTGCAGGCCAGTTTGAACTTCCAAAAGGGATTGTATACTCTATGCCAGTTCAGTTCATTAATGGTGAATGGCAGGTTTATACAAAGGCCACAGCTCTTGATGAAACTAAGGAAACATTATTTCAGGCAGCCAGGGAATTAATCAAGGTAATATCTTATTGGTGAAAATATGCAGATAAATGCCATCTTTAATAATAGAAATGTTTTCAGCATTTAGCTCATATACTGACAATTTAACTGGGTACAAATAAATACTGTGGTGAAGTTTTTTTGATGAGACAAATGCAAAAGAATAAATAACAAAGGATCATTTAGAAATATTAAATGCAGTCACTTATACTGATAGATAGAAAGAAGAATATATACAAAATAAAAATAAATAGTTAGGGTTATATCTGGTAATTAGGTTAGACTTAACCCTAACAAAGTCCGAATGTGCAGAGAATACCCAAGTGTGGTCTGGGGATATATTTTGACCAATGCCACACAAACTATTGGGTTTATTTTCTTTGAGCATTTGCCCTTTACTTTGAGGGTCTTCCTAAATCCAGGATACCCCACTACAGCATCTTTGTACCCAGGTACACTTACAGTATAGCTATTGTATTTTATATGTATGACAAACTACTTGATTGCATTTGGTTTATTTATTTAATTTACTAATAGGGGCTGTATTTAAAGGTTTGTGGTTAAGGTCCTTGTATATACGCTTAACTTTTACCCCTGGCTGGTGCTCCTGTTAGGAGAAAACAGCACCAGCCCAGGGTAGCTGCGAGGGAGCGATCGTCTCCCATCTCTCTTCATTCTTCCAGATCCCAGGGCTGGCATATGAACAGTAGGGTGACAGTGCAGACTTTCTTGTTAAATTAAAGCTTTTCTCTCTACTGAGCATGCGCAAGAGGTGCAAAGACAGAAAGAGCACCAGCCCAGCGATTACAATCTCGGGGGGGTGCCTAACACTTAGCACTCTCCGGTGATTTTTACCTTTTCTTGTCGTTTAATGTGTGTATTTTGTGCATTACTAATTGTGATGAGTATCTGTCTCAGGTTTCTCATTCCCTAATTCTTTAAAGTTTTTTTTTCTGGTTGGAAACATCCTTTTTAAAGAACCCTATAAACCATAAGCAATGGGTCAGTTTTTGCACATCTGGATGTTGGTGTTTTATTCTAGGCTACTCTTGTGCTAATACATCCACTAGATTTGTGAATATTTTATTCATATGAACGTTTGTCTAATTTTCTTTCAGGAAAAGAATATTGCTTTAGGTATCCAAAAAGAATTAGACATTTTAGAAGAGGAATATAAAGAAGCCACTGTAGGTAAGAAAATGCTCATCCCTTTAATCAGAACAGGAGATGTTGGTCCATATATTGCAATGTAGTGCTTTCATCCTATAATCAGTCTTACCCTCACTTTCATCTATATTATTTAGAAAGTCACATTAAACATTTTTATCGGGCTAAGCTTTTCTTGCAACCAGCTTTACCAAGGGTGCACCTCCAAAATGGTTGCTTATTTTATTTGACACTACAAATCACCTTACAGATTTGCAAATGATGGAGCTACAGCATGGAGCTGGCCACTGCTCCTGTATAAGCTAATAGCAAAAGGTGAAGGTGTATTTATCTCTAAATAGTTTTAGTTATTAAACTGGGAGATGTAATGACAGAGTGACCATATATTTAATTCCCTGTATTTACGCATATCCAGGCTGCCGTTAGAATTCTTTGGGTCCTGTACCAGTTATTTGGCAGGGACCCTTTCATGACTACAAGCACATACTGAAAGTTTTTGTTCATACCCCTTTTTATGCAGTATACAAAAGATCAACTAGCAGTTACATGCAGCAGCTTCACATGTAAGAGTAACTGAAAAGCAGGTGTGTAACTATAGAGGAAAGAGACTGTGCAACTTCTGGGGGCAGTAAATATAAAAATAGGACCTTGACTGATAAACAGATGCACTATATTTTTATAGAAAATGTCTTGTTCCCAAGTGGTGGCCCAATGATCTTGCTGTGGAGCCTAATAACTAGTGATTTCTACTTATTATAAAAACTTCATTAAATAATGTGCTAGTAAGTCAGAAAATTAATTTGTAGCCAGTGGAACCCCAGAGTCAGACCAGACCACAGTCCACGCCCTGTCAGGCCTGACCACAATCTCCCTTAGGTCAACCTATTCTATATTTAATGTTACATAGACCAGTGAAAATTGAAACTGTTATTGGTGGCCAATGGAATTCACCTTTCTCAGTTCATTGGTGGTTAGTGGAGTTTGCCCTAAGTCTAAACCATACACACAAACAGGCCAGGCAACAAGATGCTCTCCAAATATCACACTTCAGTCCACCCCAAGTCCCCATGAGTTTAGGAATAGCCAAACCAGGGATGACTGATTTAACCGGCCACATTAAATATTTAGCAGTATATAGCAATTCCAAATTTCTGTAAATCGTATTTTTCCTTATGACTACTACATATTTTTACACTGCTTAGTCTGCTTAAATGTAAATCCAAACTGATTTTAGAAAATATCCCTTTTAGAATTTTCAACAAGTATTAAACATTAATTCTGTTCCTGATTAAGTTTGCAATTTCCCTACAGAGAATACTGCAGCTTTACCAACAGCACTAAACAGTAAAGAAAGGTTAGATAGTATTGCAACTACTGCAAATAGTGGTCACAAGGAATTAATTCCTTCATCTCCAAGTAGAGAAGAATCTGTACTGCGTATGGAACATACACAAGACAACTGCAATCAAGGCGAAGTAGCTGTAGTGTCAAATATTGAATCTGCTATACATGATGTGGAAAATATTCCAGAAGTTTCACCTATGCCACAGCATCCAGAGAATGGTTTAGCTGTCTGAGTTTCTTTGACAACAAACAGTATGAACTGTCACACACACACTGTATCAATACATATCACCTGGTTAACAGCCTCAATGTTCCAGCACCATGCAACATTTTGTGTTTTTGTTTTTTTTTTTTTTTTTAAACTTAGACACTTGGAGCTATAATTGTTGCCCCTGCTACTCTAGATACAGCTATCTATATATACAGTATTTTTTAAATGTAAGAATTTTAAACTGTTTGTGAGTAGATAATGTATCATACACAAACTATATATTTACATATATAATTTTAGATTTTATTTAAAAGTTGGTATTCTTATGCCTATGTTAATCTCCATTTCATTAAAAAAATGCACAGTATGTTTGCATAGTGCTATAGTGGACTGTAGAGATTTGGCAGTATTTTGGAGACCAAAATGATGTTTGAATACAAGGACTCACCATGTGAAAATGTCATTTTTCTCTGCTAAATATAATTAAAATATCTAAAATAATTGAATGAAGTTATGACTTACTTCATTTACAGATTAGTCACAAAGAATATGTGTCTGTTAATGAATAACCAGCTGTAAGAGTACCCTTCTTCAGGCCTTGGTTGCTTTGAAGGTAAAATTTCAGTACAAAAAAAGTGCTCTGGTAGGATATAGATTTGCTAAGTTCCAAGTTGCCAGAGTTATGTATGTATGAGTTCTGTAACTTGAGGATTCTGAACTCTGGATTCCAAAACTTTACATTGTGGAGTCATTGAATTTTGGGATTGGTGTTAGGATGATGCTAGGCCGTTGGATAGAAGATTTCCCATGGGCAACACAGTGCCTCATCTATCATCAACCTTTAAGGCAATTTACTTGTTTGCTTGTTTTTTTCAGTTGTTATGACTAGTAACATATTAATGTTTAAAAAAACACTTCTAAAAAAGAGACCCAGTCGCCCTGGAGGTAAGAAGTAAAGCATCTGAGATACTGTTCCAAGGTCTGGTTGGTCCTTTCTGTCTGAACATTGGGTGGGTGAAATGCCAATCCCAAAAGAGAGGGAGATTTTACTTTGAAGTGCACCACACAATGACTTATGTGAGGTAAACTGGTTCCCAAGATCAGAGACTACGTGTTCTTCATCTGGGATTCCATGAAGTCTAACAATTTCCTTAATGAATGTCTCAGCAGTGAGAACAGCAGAGGGGACTTTGGAAAGAGGGGTGAAGTTAGCCATTTTGGTTAATCTGTTAACCATAACAAAAGTAGTAGTATAACCCATAGATGGAGGTAACTCAGAAATGAAGTCCAAGGAGACTGAACCCCATGGTTTAGTGTGGACAGGTAAAGGAATCAATGTACCCATCGGTAAGTTTTGATGCACATGGAACACAAGCGCCTGCCACAAGAACTCGTAGCGGATTTGGATGCAATTGAACCTATTATTATTATAATAATACCAAAATAATATTACCAGAATTTCTGATTGCCCCTATTCTCTGGGTCATCAATGCACATAAGTGAGTTTCACCCTTGGAATGCTGGTTTTGTTACCACAGTTAAGATCAGTGATCCCCAACCTTAGATGCTGAGTTGCTCTCAGTGCTCCAAAGCAGGTAGTTAATTTTGAATTCCTGACTTGGTGGCAAGTTTTGGTTTAATAAACACAATATTTACTACCAAATAAAGCCCCCTGTAAGATGATAGTGTGCATAGAGGCTGCATAATAGCCAGTCTTAGCCCTTATTTGGCTCCTCCATGAACTTTTATGATGCTTGTGTTGCTCTCCAAGTCTTTTCACATCTGACTGTGGCTCACGAGTAAGAAAGGGTGGGGATCCCTGGTTAAGACCAATAGTTATTTGAAGCAGGGAAGTAACATTTAGTTTCTTTGCTTATGTGAGTGGTGCCAGCTACCCAGATTAGGGGAACATTGCTCTTGATCTAGAACTTTGGTAAAAACCCCATTACTGACAAAAGAGAAAACTACAGAGAAATACAGCCAAGGGGAGACTTTCCACAAGTCTGTATTATTACAACAAGAAGACCAAATGCCTTTTCTTAATACTTTTTATATAAATACCATAAAATTCCAGTATGCTTGGAGATCTTGTCATAAACATCCAGTTTACTATTATGTGCTTATGGCAATCAAATGAGTTTATTCCACAACTTGGAAATGCTGATTAAAGTTATAATGTGAGAACATATTTATTCACACCTATTTTAAAAGTTTCATATTAAAAAATGAATAAAAGCTCAACAAAGAATTAGTCTAGAAATACAGTACATATAACATTTACAATATATGGCAGCATATAAACCAATGCATTCTGGATTAGAGTGGATCAATAATCCAGTTTTTATGACAGATTTAACTTTGATAATAATATTCGATTCTCAACAGCAGTTCAGAAAAAAATGAGCACATGCAGTGTCACTGACACTAGATGGCCTTAAAAGACCCAAGCATACTGCTATGGGAAGCATTGATAGCATAGCCATAGATTATTACTGCAGTAGAGCTGCTGAACATCTGGGCTTGTACAGAATCAGTAAATAAAAATAGCATTTCTAACAAAATTATTTTTTTAGGCTTTTGTACTAATCTACTGCAGCAGGCTGTATGTAATTTGTGCTATGGACAAGGAAGGGGCTAAGACTGAAGCATAACAGGCACTAACTCATTTCTAGTATTGGATGATATGCTTCCTATCATATAAATAGGCAGGCCGGTCCATAAGGTGTTACATGAAGGATTATAAAACAGGATACATTAAAGAAATGTAATAAACAGAATAAAAGCGCATTGTTACCCACATAATACCAATGCAGGAAGAAAATGTTTGCACAAGAAATAATTGCAGCACCTTAACATTGCATTGGATATCAGTCTTTGGCTTAGCAGTAACAGAATAAAAGTAAGTAGAGAATATGCAATAGCTTCAGTTTGTAGGCAATACTATTTAATAAAGGGGGTACAGGAAGGTGCAAAGTGCAAAAAAAGTACCTTCCACTATGTGAATCATTTCTGCCATTCATAGACACAACTTTTAGCTCTCACAGAGTTACAAAGAGTTGCCTCACCTGCCACATCGGCCTTCTGGTGGGATTGCACATACAGTATATGGACAAACAATTCCTGGTTTGTTTAAAGGAGATGGCATTTTAAACAGCTTAAAGGAAAATTATACCCCAGACAATGTAAGTCTCTATAAAAATATATTTCATAAAACAATTCATATGTAAATACCTGCTTCATATAATTTTTTTTCATAAAAATAAACTTTTATAGTAGTATGTGCCATTGGGTAATCTTAATTAGTATCTTAATACGTCTTCCTGTTACAGTAAGAGCTGCCTTATTTCCTGTCAGGTGATCTCTAAGGGAGCCCACAGACAATCACAATCATCACCAAATAGTGGCTCAAGGTAAAAGATCAATATTTACTGATACATATGTTCCAGTTTGGTAAGATTCTTTAACAGGCCACTTAATATCATATAAACTGTGGGATAAGTATTCATTCTGAATTCATTCTTTTCCTTTAATGTACAAAATGTTTAATGTCCTGTATATATTGATAATGGGTGAGTGCAGATGACCATTTCTTGTCTTTGTATGAATTTTGTGGTCACAGCATTATAGCCTAATGTTAAAATTTAATAGTGAGAGCTACATTCCTTTTTTGCTATAATTGTGCTTTCCTCCCTGATTGTCCCCAAGGACAATGTATCTCTTCTGCCTACCCTTTTTATAACCCTGCTTCTAACAGATTAAACACAAGGCTGGAAATGTTCAACATTGTGTTTTGGGGTTTTGTACCAGCCCAAGGCAACCACAGCCCTTTAGCAGGGAAGATCTGTGCTTTAAAAGATGCCCCCAGTTAGCTTCCCATCTTCTTTTCTCCTGATTCACTGAACATCCTCTGTGCCACTGTCAGTTACTGAGCTTAGGGACCAACTCACAATATACTGTATTTCTCGGTCATCCCTAGGCAGCATAGGTACCAGTGGGTTAATGCAGTCTTCCCTTTAGGAGGCAGGATAGCAAGAAAAAAATAATAGCGTCTGTCCCCAGACTCCCCGTCCCTCTTCCCTGCATTAGCCCCCACCATTTGCTATCCTGCTTCCTGGAGGCAGGAGGTTTCATTTTATTTTATTTATTTTAGTTTACTTTATATATTATTGTAAGTTTTCATTATTGATTTAATTTAGCTTTCCTTAAGCCGGTTTTACTGTTTATTTTCTACCTTTCAGTACACCAACTGTGCAGCCCCCTCCCACCACAACAGGCTGTTACGTTGCCAGGGATTCTCCTCCACACACAGGGGCACTGATGGCATACTTTTGCGCTGCTAACATCAGGAAGAAGGGCCACAGGGTCATGCTGCAGCACTGCCCCTAGCCTTCCTAAATGGGGACATGGCTTGCATGGCATGCTATAGCGCTACCTTAACCACCCCCTGCTTACCCACACACAAACAAGCCTTAGCGCTTTCACAGGTACCGCCGGGACTCCCATCATTCACCTGCCTGCACAGTGGTTGTGCTCCCCCTTCATCTAGTGCCTTTTTTCAAACGTTGCACAATTTTCTTTTCACAGAGATGCTCCAACTGGAAGTTATGGTTTACAGCATGCCACGCACTTTCTCTAAGGCTTTCCACTATACAGCTAGCTCACCAGGGTACTTCATCAGACAAGGCTACTATAGCCGGCCCAACAACGAGTGCATTAACAGACCCCGTACAGCCAGAAACAGAGGGTTATACCTCTGATGAGGACAACCCAGCTTTCAGTAACTCAGCACAGATCCGGCCACCTACTCGGCTGGCCTATCTCATAGATCTCAGTCAGAGGCAGATATGTTCCAAACACTGGGCATACAAGAGGATGTGAAAGAGCAAAAGACACTAGATAAACTCTTTGGCTCGTCTCACCAACACCAAAATCATTTACCAGTACATGAGACAGTGGAAGAGCTCATTAAAATAGAATGGATCGCCGATTAGCTAAAGACAAAAGAGTGGACACTCTGTATCCATTTTACAAAGACTTATGGGACAACATCCCTAAGGTGGATGCACCAGAAGCTAGACTGGCCAAACGCACTACCCTCCCACTAGAGGACGGTATGTTCTTTTTGGGGCCCCATGGACAGGAAGGCCAAAAGTTTAGTCAGCTATCTAAGATCCTCAAGGTGGTCCATTTCCTTTTTGATTCCTCCATGGACACACTGCAGCTCCTAGCCAAAACCTCCACCATGTCTATCGGCCAGACGGACCCTCTGGAGCTCTAACCTTCACGGGCGCTGCACTATTCGGCCCAGAGTTAGCCTTGTTGATAGAATTATCAACAAGATCACAGGTGGAAAAAGTAATTTCCTCCCTCAAGATAAGAAACCATGCACAAGCGGCTCACAACCCAATCGGCTCTTTCGTTCCACCAGCTATAGCTCAAGGCCACAGAACACATATTCAGGCCCCACAAAGGGCTACCGCCCCAACAATAAAACAACCTGGAATACACAGAGATGTCCCTTTAAGGGAACCTCAGACAAACCTCAGGAAGCATGAAGATCAAGCGCTTCCTGGGACGCAGGAGGCAGTAGGGGGCCGCCTCCTACTCTTCAGGGAGGCATGGCTGTCCACAACTACAGACAAATGGGTCCATCAACTCATTTCTTCAGGCTACAGGATCCAGTTCCATCACAATCCCCCCTGCAAGTTTCTGGAATCAAATAGGCCCCTGCAGCTCAAAAGAGACTCACTCTCAAGCAAGCCATGAACACCATGTTACTTTCCAAAGCAATCATATCAGTCCCAACATCAGAAAGGAAACAGGTCTCTACTCAAATCTTTTTCTAGTCCCAAAAAAGGATGGGTCTTTCAGACCAGTACTCGACCTGAAGGCCTTAAACAAATTCCTGTTGGTACCATCATTTAAAATGGAGTGCCCCCGATCTGTTAAACCCAACGTCCAACATGGAGACTTCTTCACATCCATCGACCTTCGGGACGCTTACCTAGATGTCACTATCCACCAGGACCATCAAAAATACCTACGCTTTGCATTCACAGGAAGACATTTCCAGTTTCAAGCCCTCCCCTTTGGGAGGGACCAACAAATGCGTACACATCCTAGAAGCACACGGGTGGCAAATACACCTCAAAAAAAGTATATGGCTGTCTACGCAGTCCATTATCTTTCTAGGCGTTCTCTTTGACTCCAGCCAACACAATGCTTTTCATACAACAGAAAAACAGATATGCCTCAAGGCGGCTGCACAAGCCATCACCTCGAGGACACTCACTGTAAGACCTTCATTGCGACTCCTGGATCTGATGACCTCAACCATAGAGGTAGTCCCATTCGCCCAATTTCATATGCGACCACTACAACTAGACTTCCTTAGACAATGGTCAAGATTTCACCACGACCTTGGAAGCCCAATATTCTTGTCCCGCCCCACAAAATGCTTCTTACGATGGTGGCTCCAATTCAACAAACTCCTAACAGACAGAACCTGCTCAATCACCAATTGGGCCGTAATCAGAACAGATGCCAGCTTACTCGGTTGGGGCGGCATCTTCGACCACAAGACGGTTCAACGAAAATGGTCCCCAAAGGAGGCAAATCCGAGTGTTATACCTATCCATCACCCACTGGGCACATCTCCTACACTAGTTACTTTTTATTGTAAAGCTGGCCATACACGGGCCGACTATAGCTGCCGATATCGGTCCCTTGGACCGATTCAGCAGCTAATCGGCCCGTGTATGGGGAGAGCAGAGCGGCCTGGCCGACCGATATCTGGCCTGAAATTGGCCAGATCTCGATCGGCCAGGTTAGAAAATCTGGTCGGATCGGGGACCGCATCGGCTCGTTGATGCGGTCCCCGATCCGACTGCCCCATTGCCGCCCACATAATCCGATCGTCTGGCCCCAGGGCCAAACGATCGGATTATTATTTTTTTTACCTAAATGGTCCCCGATATCGCCCACCCGTAGGTGGGGATATCGGGGGAAGATCCGCTCGCTTGGCGACATCGCCAAGCGAGCGGATCTGCTCGTGTATGGCCACCTTAACAGTACTGTTTTATGTTTTGTGTTTTAGTATCCTATGGGCTTCTCTTCTTGACACATTATTTCACTCAGCTAAGAGACTGGACTGTAAAATGGATTTATTTATACACTTTTGATATCAGTAAACAATATGCATTTTATATATATTTTTTATAATGACACATTGCACTTTGTTGGATGTAAGATTTATTGAGTCTACCATTACTAAAAAATTCACTGAGTTTATTGCAAATGTTGTAAATTTAAACACACTGCATTTTATATGATGCAGCAGTTAGTTAATTATCTAATTAATTATGGTGATTGTGCTAATGAGTTTGTATATAAAATCACGGTAGCTTCACTGATCTGTATGCTTGAGAAAGGGGTCACTTTGCCCCGAAGCGTTGCACTACCGCAATAAAGTTTGAATTAAAGGGCTTGTCCCTATTGCAGCTCTGAGTGCCATTGCATTTGTGGTTACTTTGGATTTTTGGAGGGTGCCGATCCCCCCAGCACTGTGCACCGGGCGCATATTTTGAGTTGGAGAGCTAAGGGTGTGCGAGGAAGGTCTCTGGTTCACTCACAACTGCTACACGGACGCAACAGAGTGCAACTAGCATTAGAATTTAATAATTAGCCCTATAGCATCAACTTATATGGCAGGCTAGCCTCATTTTCTGCTTGACAATTTGCTACAACTCCTAAGCTTAACTTCTCAACAGATGCTCAGAGCACAGAAGTGTCGCAGACACTTTTCAAGATTGCGAACTCCTGTTACAACTGTAGAGACCTGGATCATCGTTGCTATTGAAATGCTGAACCTTTAGGATGAATAATTTCAGTATTAAAAATATGGCATTTTTAGTCATATTAATTTTTAGGGTTTACTTTTCCTTTAAGTCTATTAAAAATAATTTAACCATTAAATAAATAGGATTGTTTTGCCTCCAATAAGGATTAATGATATCTTAGTTGGGACAATGTACTGTTATCATTACAGAGAAAAGGGTAATCGTTTTATTAAAATGTAATTAAAATTATTTAAAATGGATTTTACAAGAGATGACCCATATTTTGAAACTTTCTGGATAATTTGTTTGCAGATAATGAATTCCATAGCTGTATGATATTTTAGGAACAATGCACTTTTTCCTGTTACAGAAAGTGACATAGTATATATTATAGTTAATTAGTAAAAATGAAGTTGTTTTTATACCTTTTGGGCATAATATGAACCTAATATACTATCAAGTCAATTTAGGCTTTCTGAATAACAAATGCAATAAAATGTGTTTTAGAAGTAATTTTTCCAATTAGAATGTAGTTAGTATCATGCTTTTATCTCTAACACCATCATGCAGCTTGCCTTTTGCAGGAAGTAACTAATTATTTAGCAAAGGGTTTTGTATTTCTAGGCTCTGATGATAAGAGGCCCCCTTTTGCTTTGCAGTTGCTACAGCAACATCACGTTTCTTCAGCAACCTTAGAGTTCTCCATGACTCCACAACCTAAAACAAAACACCACAAATGTGTATATGAAATAGCATTATTATGCTGTAAAACACTTTAATTATTAAGACAGAGGGTTAATAATTAATTGTCTTCTCAGCAAGTTATGTACAGCAACGGTTACCATATGGTGCAGAGAAACTGTCAGTAAGATCAGTTTAAAATTGCTCTTTCCCTTCATTCTCTAACATCCGTTCATTTGTACGGTTTCGCTTGTAATTAGCAGAAGAAAACAAGAAAACCCACAGTACAATGGATTGAGAGGTATGCAACTGTGTTATATATTTTTTTAAGATATTCTATATATATAATCAGGGAAAAGAATTTTAGGAAGTTATTCAGTTAGAATAATAACAATCATATTCTTTAGAGACATAAATGACAGAGTAGTATAAAAACAGAGCTAGGAAATTTAGGGAGGCTTCAATAAACATATGCATGCACAGAAATAGGCAGCATTTACTAAAATGTTCTATAATGTTTACATACCTCTAACCTGAAATAAAATCATATATTTTACTATATTACTTTAGCTTGTGATACTGCATTGAAAAGTTAGCATAATGGGCCAGATTTAATAATAAAAAAAATGTTTTCTTCTAATTCATCTCCAGGTTTTTTTTCCATAGACATCAATAGAGTTTTCAAGTGATAAACAGTGATAAACCTTTTCTGCATCTGGCTCTATGGGAAAATCTAGAACTGATTTAGGAGATTAGCTTTTCTCATCAAATTGAATCTGGGCTGGTCCATTGTCTTTTATGGTAATGCTGCTCATTATTGCTACAACATATGTGTACATTATAACTCCTGATACTGTATCCTTTAACTGGCATAAAAGTAGTCAGTATTATCCTCAAGAATTTTATTCAAAGGATGGAATTGATTGCTGTTGGTAAGCACAGAGCTCCATAGCAACTTGCGGCCCTATATGATTCATATCTTGCGTGTCTGAATGATACTCACTTACCACCCCAAGCTCAGCCCTTATGAAAACATTGCTGCCAAATTCAGGATGCACTTAATGGTAAAGCTGCACATCTTTGTTAGGTGCTAACTGCAGGGCAGAGAACACCAAAACAAGTGCAAACACTTGGTGGTTTGCCCTTTGTACCTTGCCCAGCAGTGTTTTTAGGCTTTATTGTTAATACACTTATTGCTTACTTCATTCTTTTGTCATTGCTTAATTTGATATTTATTTTGATATTTATTTTGATTTTTTTGGTGTCTGAAAATAAACAGACATCAGATTAAACTCTTCATTTATTTTCATGGCAAATAAATGATATAATTCTAATAATGGCATTCTCACGGAATTCTCCTTTCATCTATTCAGAATCTCTTTTCTGGGGTATATTACTACCATGGATTTCTGTTATTGCCCTGGATTATAATGTTGGCTTAATCCATGTCAAGCTAGCCTACTACTTTTATTCTTGTAACCCTTTCTTGGCACACTCACTTAATTTGGCTGTTTTACTTGCTTAGTACAGGAGATTTTGCCCTCTTAGAATTATAAGATATAAGCAATATTTAACTTTATATAACTGTTGAAATAGAATGTAGAACAGCTTTAGGGATAACTGATAATCCTGTCCTGAGGAACTTGTGCAGTCTATCCACTCCTGGCACAGTCTCAGTCCCAACTTGGATCCGGATAGACCCCAACCCTTAAATCAGTTCAGTCCCTTCCCCAATAGCTCTTAAGTTCCCCCCAGGTAGCGCTACCTGCCCCAGAGTACCTTCCCCTTTGAAAAGGTGGCTGCTCCCACGTGGCAGGCAAACAAGCAATACCTGTTCTCACCAGGGGACACACAAGGAGATTCCACAGAGGACTTTGTAGTCACTGGCAGCCCTGCAGACTGTTTTCTTTTCAGTCACAACTCGCAACACAAGGTACTGGCTGCTCACTCTGTATCTCTCTTCCAACACTAAAAAAAACAACAGGGGCTCCCTTTATCAACTGCTGGGCCCACCCCTAGACTTTTGGCTCCAAACCTTGAGCACACTTCCTCCCAGAGGTGCACTGCTGCATCCAGCCAATCGGGTCCCTCCCCAGTTTGTAGCTAGGCTGGATGATATCACAGACTGAGAAACAGGGGACAGGGTTCTCTGATCCCCTACATTCTCAAGTGCAATTTTCCTATTTACAGTATATCTGTCCTGGTTCCTGCTGAACTGAAGACTCATCATCCGCTACCTTGTGGTCTACTGTCACCCTTTCTTATTTCTGATTGTCCTTGATCTGGAATCATCATGAACTTTCTTGTTGATCCTGTCAGTAGAGTGAAAAAGCCGAACTTAAACATAGAAGTCGGCTTTTCACTCTACTGCGCATGCGCCGGCCCACGGATTTCACCGGCAGCGCAAAGACGGATGGAGGAAGGCTCACTGCAGGTACCCCGGGCTGGTGCTGTTTTCTCCTAACAGGGGCACCAGCCCGGGGTACAAGGTAAGCGATTTAAGTCACTTGGGGGTGCCTAACATTTTGGCACCCCCAAGTGACTTAGCCATTCCTTCTCCTTTAATCATAGTCTAATCCTGAACTTGCACAGATATTTGTTTGTTCTTGGAGGACATGCTCTTAATTTATGGGGATAAATCTGCAGTTCTTCTTGGCCTCTTACCATCAGTAGAGCAGGGAGTAGGACCTGGGAAAGCCACATGCACCTGAGTCTCTGCTATACAGTATATACATATATCAGTGCTAAAAAATCCAAGATGGTGAGATGGTGAGTTCCTGTGCACAATTTTGACTTTTACAGAGATGCTGAACCTTTAGGCTAGAGCTTTAAGTTTAGTATATAAAATACTGAATTTCTTGCCATATTTGTTTTTACGTTAAATACTATATGAAATTTCAATATGTGTTGCTCTTTTACTTCAGGGTCACTAAAGGTCAATAGCATACTGAATACCACTGTCTACATCACACAATAGGAGAACCTCAAAACCAAGTTTTTTCTGAAGCTTGCAAGTCACTACTGGAAAGAGAAGAGGTACTTGGGGCACTTGTAGGATTTCAGATGGAAGGGACACCAAGTCAAGCGAATGTGCCTGTGCAGGTAAATCAAATTATTTACAGTTGCCCAACAACTAATTATGCAGCAGCATAACATTGCGCCGTGCCCCCCCCTGCACACACCTACTTGGCCCTCCCTACAACCGCCTACCTGCTCCTGTTCTCTCGCGCTGTGTAGGTAAGAAAGTGTCTTGGGAGGCAGACTTCTTACAGCTATAGAGAAAGCAGACCAAGTGATCTGGACGCTCACCACGCCCGTGGGGTCTGCTTACTCTATATTTATGCCACTGTCATTATGCTTTTTGTAGTCTTTTTGCTCTTTTTGTATTAATACATTATGTGAGTAACATAATACAATTTGCAACATTTACACAGCTCTGGTACCCTTAAACAACCAATTAGATACTTGCTTTCAAACAGGGACCAATCAATACCTGATGGTTGGTTGATATGTGTGCCAGTCATGGAACAAATATTAAACCCTCATATATAAATAAAAAGAGAGAGTCGATCTCCCATAGCATTATTATTATTATTAACATTTATTTATAAAGCGCCAACATATTCCGCAGCGCTGTACAATAAGTGGGTTTCATGAATTGGACATACAGAGTAACATATAAAGCAATCAATAACCGATACAAGAGGTGCCTGAGGGCCCTGCCCAAAAGAGCTTACAATCTACAAGGAGAAATGGTTGAGACAATCAATGATGGGCTTTTATTAATTAAAATTAATGCACTTTCAGTGATATGTAGTACATGCAACAAATCAACACAAAATTACTTATACATATTATTTTCATTCCCCTGATGAAGTCGATATTATGACAGCTTTGGGCTGCTGCGCCTGACTTTTGTGTTGATGTGCTGCATTTACTACATATTACTGTAAGTGCATTCATTTTAATCAATAGAAGCCCATCATTGATTTTATGCAATATGTGCATGCCCCTAATTTTATTTATTTATAGAGTTCTTCAAGCTTGACCAACTTTTTGAGGAGACTGCACTCTGCTACGAAAGCTACCTTTAATGATTGATATTTGTACTGTTCATTGACATCAGGATATACTGCTCTACAGACTGTGCCTGACTGCATGTTTTTTCTTGCTTGAACTATACATGTCTCATTAATGTGCTGTTAGTGTTCTCTACTCACAGCTAGCATGCGTTGGATCTGATTTTGTAACAGAACTTATTGATGTGAACAAACAGGAGGTAATTTATGAGAACTAATGAGAGTTTAGCAGTGAAAAAAAGCAATTTCCTCCGAGTTTTGAGAAAGGAAATTAAGACATTTTGCGTTTCAGCTCTTATACACTGGAACACAGGTGGCAAGAATCTATAAGTCTGGCAACGAATGTCAGAGTAACTACACTCTGTTATTCACATACTCATTATCACAATTTAATTTGAAAGACTTTGACCCAAGCCTTAAACACAATCTATAGGTAGTTTTGGCATCTTTTTATTTTAATGCATAAGTCTACCCAGCTACACAAGCATTTTAAGGAATAATTGTTGCAATATAAAACCTGTCTCTCTAAAAATGCATAATCATAAAATCTTAGAGCATATGCTGCTTTTTGTAAAAAAACAAACACCAAGGGGAAGATTTAATAAAACTCCATAATTTCAAATTCTTTTTTAATTTTTAAATTTGACTAAACTTGTTTTCCCGCATGTCTAATGTGTTACTAAAAAAAAGCCGCATGGAAAATGTGGTGCGAGAAAAGTCGTAAAATATGCAGATTTTTTTATTAGAGTTTTAAAAAATGAGGGTTAGTAAATGGGCCCCAACTTTTGTATTTTTTTCATTTTCATGAAAGGTGGTTTTTAGCACTAAGAGTAGTGTATTATTGTACAGGTATAGCATACCTCCCAACTGTCCCGCTTTACGCGGGACAGTCCCGATTTTGCTACCCCGTCCCGCTGTCCCGGATAGCCGCCGATCTGTCCCGCTTTTAAAGGTCTCCCGCATCACGTCACACGCATGTCTCCCCTTAGCGCCGCAGGTCTGCTCAGTTCAGTTCTAACATACAGGCCTTCACAGTGCAGAAGCTGCGGCGCTAACAGGTGCGTGTGACGTCACGAGAAGGAGAGCCCTGGGGCGCAGCCGGATGGTGGTAGGAGCAGGGGGATGCTGGGGAAGACACTGGAGGAAGGTAAGGGGCAGCTGGAGAATGTTGGGGAGGACGCTGGGGGGAGCTTGAGAATGTTGGGGAGGATGCTGGGGGGAGCTTGAGAATGTTGGGGAGGATGCTGGGGGGAGCTTGAGAATGTTGGGGAGGACGCTGGGGGGAGCTTGAGAATGTTGGGGAGGACGCTGGGGGGAGCTTGAGAATGTTGGGGAGGACGCTGGGGGGAGCTGGAGAATGTTGGGGAGGACGCTGGGGGAAGCTGGAGAATGTTAGGGAGGATGCTGGGGGGAGCTTGAGAATGTTGGGGAGAATGCTGGGGGAAGCTGGAGAATGTTGGGGAGGATGCTGGGGGGAGCTTGAGAATGTTGGGGAGGACGCTGGGGGAGCTGGAGAATGTTGGGGAGGACGCTTGGGGTAGCTGGAGAATGTTTGGGAGGACGCTGGGGGGAGCTGGAGGATGTTGGGGAGGATGCTGGGGGAAGCTGAAGGATGTTGGGGAGGACGCTGGGGGAAGCTGAAGGATGTTGGGGAGGACGCTGGGGGGAGGTGGAGGATGTTGGGGAGGACGCTGGGGGGAGCTTGAGAATGTTGGGGAGGACGCTGGGGGGAGCTTGAGAATGTTGGGGAGGACGCTGGGTGGAGCTTGAGAATGTTGGGGAGGACGCTGGGGGGAGCTTGAGAATGTTGGGGAGGACGCTGGGGGGAGCTGGAGAATGTTGGGGAGGACGCTGGGGGAAGCTGGAGAATGTTGGGGAGGACGCTGGGGGGAGCTGGAGGATGTTGGGGAGGACGCTGGGGGAAGCTGAAGGATGTTGGGGAGGACGCTGGGGGAAGCTGGAGGATGTTGGGGAGGACGCTGGGGGAAGCTGAAGGATGTTGGGGAGGACGCTGGGGGGAGCTGGAGGATGTTGGGGAGGTGCTGGAGAAAGCTGAAGGATGTTGGGGAGGATGCTGGGAGGAGCTGGAGGAAGGTAAGGGGCAGCTGGAGGATGTTGGGTGGATGCTGGGGGGAGCTGAAAGATGTTGGGGAGGATGCTGCAGTTGGGAGCGGCCCATAGTATGGGGACACTGGGGGAGGACCAGCAAGATTTTTATGCACTTTGTGTATGTTATGCTTTTCAGACGTGGTTTTGTAAAATGGGCCTGTTTGGATGGGGGGCGTGGCCAAAAAGTGGGTGTGGCCTAAAATAATTTGCTGCGCTACGCACGGCAGACATTTTTGTCCCTCCTTCTGCTTTTCAAATGTTGGGAGGTATGGTATAGGACCCATTATCCAGAATGCTCGGGACCAAGGGTATTCCGGATAAGGGCTCTTTCCATAATTTGGATCTCCATACCTTTAGTCTACTAAAGAATCAATAAAACATTAATTAAACCCTATGGGATTGTTTTGCATCCAATAAGGTTTATTTGTATCTTAGTTGGGATCAATTACAAGGTACCGTTTTATTACTACAGAGAAAAAGGGAATCAGTTTTAAAATTCTGAATTATTTGATTAAAATGGAGTCTATGGGAGACGGGCATTCCGTAATTCAGAGCTTTCTGGATAACGGGTTTCCGGATAAGGGATCCCATACCTGTAATTACATGAGAACAAAATTGTTATTATGCTGCATATCCTTGTCGCACTTTATAGATAAGGCAGTTAAGATGTTGCTGAGGCCTGGTGAGATTATAGGTTTAAATGAAAATGTGGGTTAGTGATCTTTTGAAGAACGTGATGAGAAGCAAGTTCATTACTTTTAGGGGTGCACTTGGTAATTAGAGAGGTGAGGTATGGGGGGTGGGTATTATTGAGTGCTATGTAAAAGAGTACATGAATCTTGAGGTAAATTCTGTATATGGCAGATTACTGCACATTTTGCTGGCACAGAGTAACAGCACTTGTTGAGTAGATGTAGAGGTTGCAGGGCAACAGAAGTGAAATGTGAGGAGATAAGCAGTTCATTTTTATCCATGTTGCATTTTAAACAATGAGAGGACGTGAATGTAGAGATTGCTATTACACAGTCTGCGATGTAAGCTAGAGGTGAGGACAGGTCTGGAGAAGAGGGGTAGATTTGAGTATTGTCAGAATATAAATAATACCAAAACTCAAATGAGCAGATCAGCTGACCCAGACTAGTAGTGTAGGCTGAGAATCAGAACAGCACTGCCTCTGGACCTGAAATACCCCAAATAGGTCAAAAGAGAGTAGTGGCCTTTGGATTTACCTCTGAGCAAATCTTTTGCAACTTTTGCAAGGACTGTTTCTGGAAAGTTAGGAGAAAAGGATATTGTAGGGGAACTAATAGGGAGTTAAATGACTGTGTGACAGTTCACTGCAAGCATGCTACCAGTAATTTTGCATAGAAAGAAAGGAGGGATATTGGCCAATTTTTTGAGAGAATTTTAGGATAGGTTTGATGGTTTTATAAATTGTGGTAATATGCCAATACAAACAGTACATTAAACAGTAGAGCAAAGTTGCAGCACATACGTATGAAAGAGGAGGAATGAGATAAAATGGCATAGGCTCAAGAGAGCAGGTAGCAAGATGGTGTGAGAGTGTCCAAAGTTAGTGCGGAGAAGGATGCAAGGGAAGGCTATGCCAGGGTAATGTCCCTTGGGTTCAGCATAATCACCTTTGCGATTTTTTTACATTTTGTCTAGAAAATAACTAGCAGTTCTCTGAAGGCAGCAGGTGGGTGGGTGGATGGATGGATGTAGAAGGTAGTTGAATGAGTAGAACATGCATTTGGGATATGAGATAAAAAGTAGGGTTGGCTGCAGGGGACATTTGTATTTGTGGAAGTCATTGTTAGTCTGTAGGACTGCATTTGTATTTACTTGTGTGTTTTGTGTGTCTGGGTTGTCTATAAGAATTCAGTTTCATATATGTATGACCCCTCGTGTCTTCCAGCTGGACAATGACATGATCAATTTGTAAAAGAAGCTATAAAACTATAAAAGAAGTATAAGCTGTCAGTAGAGAGGAAGCACTTGATTTCCATTATTCTTTCTAAATGATGTGCTTCCTAGTACCTGTGTCACATTGTCTGGGGTGTCTATAATTGTGTCTTTTTTTAGATCTCAAATTACATTTTAAATTATAGATGAAATAACAAAGTTCTGTGATCTTAATAGCGAACAAGGAATTGCGTAAACCTTTTTTTGTTCATTTGTGTTACTGAGGGCATTCAGCATTTCCATGCATGAAACCCATCCAGTGTTTTAAATACATTCAATATATATATATATAAATAATTTTTGTCTGCTTTTCATTTAGACCCTACAGTTTATCAAAGCAGAGCTCTTGCGAACACAGAAGTCTATTACAGAACTCCAGAGTGAAAGACGGTACGGCCAGGTATTTTATTTGTTTCAGCTTTAGGCTGAAAATGTTTAAAATGGATGCCTTTGACAGGTAAACAATAGCCCCAAAATGTCTGGAAAGGGACAAGATGTCATCTACTTACCAAGGACTTAATATTTTGATTACTCACATATGAGTAAAGGTGGTTGTACAGCACATTATCTGTCCTGTTAAAGATGGAAAAATCATATAATTTAACTCTCAGACTATGAACCAACTGATCATACACACAAAGGCAAAACGATTTATGGGACTTGACTTCCCATAAACAGATGCAGCCATCAATTTTTCAAATGTTTTCTCACCATATACAGAAACCATCTCAAGAGTGTGCCTACAATGTATATCAGTTGGGCATGCCTGTTGTGTGGCAGGTTAGAGCTGGGCGGTATGACCAAAAATTTATATCACGGTATTTTTCAAAATTATATCGGTATCACGGTATTTGACGGTATATAAATAAAAAATAAATAAAAAATAAATAATAAATATTGGTGGCCCCCCACCCCCCCACCAACAACCCCAGCCCCCCCAACAACCCCAACCCCCCAACCCCAGCCACAACCCCCCCAGCCCCCCCAACCCCAGCCACAACCCCCCCATCCAGCCCCCCCAAACCCAGCCACAACCCCCCCAGCCCCGCCAACCCCCCCAACCCCAGCCCCCCCAACCCCAACCCCCCCAGCCCCAACCCCCCCAACCCCAGCCACAACCCCCCAGCAGAACTTACCCAACTTGTGGTTCCTCCAGCTCCAGCGATGCGTCCTAGCGACGTCGCGTGCGCGCTGACGTCACATGCGCGCCGACGTCACGTACGCACGGGCGCAACCCGGATGTGATTGGAGAAAAACAGCAGGAGGCGCGCATACCGGTATAGCGGTATGTTTAAAACTCATACCGTTTTTTTTTTAAAAAAACGGTATACCGGTTAAACCGGTATACCGCCCAGCACTATGGCAGGTATTGAAAGATTTCAAAGAGGCTGTTCACTGATTAAATTTTTGTGTGTGGGGTTTACATGTTCTTTTTGTTTTCACAAAAAGTCCTGCCTCTAGATGGCGCTGGAGTACAATTTGTTTAGTACATTGTCTGACATGATTTCTTGTGATGGACAAAGGCTGTACATAGACCCAGGTTTGTTTAAAGACCAAAAGGCCCAGTCCTGGGGTGGCAAGTTATTAAATTAGATATTTTAGGGCTGATTCACTAAAGTGCGTAAAAACGAGCGCTATTTATAGCATGCTTTAAAAATTTTATTGCGTCTAATTTTTCGCGTCTTAACGCACAATTCACTAAAAGGATACTTGCGTTAATTTAGACGCGATGCTGTTTGCGTTATTTAAGTCATGAAGACTATTTTCGTGTGTTATTTGACGCAACGCGTGCTAATTAACACAGCATGCTACTTGTCGCGCACGCCAATTAACGCTACTTTTCACATGCACGCCATATTAGCCATGCACAGCATTACGTTCGGAAAACTACTTTTTTTTAAAATGACCATTTCCCTGCAAACTGGAGGCTACATCACTCTAGGGCCAACACATACTTGAATAAATCACACTGCAAAGTCCATATTGTGTTGCCAAAAGCTCATGTACTTTTCTATAATTACCGCCTGCCCCAAGTAGGTGTTAATTTTCGCACAGACTAATGCGATATTTAGCGCGTCTAAGTGTTTGTGAATCATTCGTTAGTATTATTTCTGCGCGCTAATTAATGCAATGCGGTAAAATTAACACATGCGGTTGCGCGCTATTTAACGCACGCGATATGCGACTTAACGCATGCAATAATACTTTAGCGAAACGCGAGTTTTTTGCGCGTCAATTTTTCCACAAAAAAACGTTATCGCACTTTAGTGAATCAACCCTTTTGTGTTATATATATATCTTTCTTTGAAAGGCGATGAAAAAAAATTCATGGTAATCATGCTTTCCATTGTGAAATGCATTGCCATCATTACGTTTTGTTTTTGAATTTAATATTATCCATTTCTGCAGATCCTCTGCAAAAAGCCTTACATTTTTGCATCTCCATATTTTGTTGAGGCATCTCCTGATCATCCAAGGATATAGTGAGGGATAGGGGAAGTAAAAGCTGTGAGGGGTTGTGGTAGTGGGTGCACTTATATGTTTCGTGGGCCCCAGGTACCTCAGTCTGACAACGGACATAACGGGACAAACTTGGTAAACAAGGTGGGCTGCATCTGTACATTAAATGCAATTAGCATTTTTAACAGCTTTCAACATGTCTGACCTTTGTTCATTGACACACAGACATGTAATACTCCAAATGATGAATAACTATGTAATACAGGTATGGGAGCTGTTATCCAGAATGCTCAGGACCTGGGGTTTTCCGGATAAGAGATCTTTCTGTAATTTGGATCTCCATAACCTAAGTCTGCTAAAAATCATTTAAATGTTGAATAAACCCAATTGGCTTGTTTTGCCTTCAATAATGATTAATTATATCCTATTTGAGATCAAGTACAAGGTACTGTTTTATAATTACAGAGAAAAAGGAAATCATTTTTAATACTTAGAATTATTTGCTTATAATGGAGTCTTTGGGAGTTGGCCTTTCTGTAATTCTGAACTTTCTGGATAATGGGTTTCCAGATAGGGGATCTCATACCTGTATATGTATAATATCTGAGAATCCCCTTGACATAGGACTGTGTTCCGAAACGTTGGGGTTTTCTCAATCCACACGTGTCTGCTTTTTCTGCATATTACATTTTGTCCAACTGGTGGTATGTATATAATGCATTGTAATTGTTTTTACTGTTTTGTGAATATTTTCCATATAAAGAGCATTATATGTTAAACATACCATTTGCTGCCTTTTTGTGGTTAGTAAGTGTGCATTGAGTAACTAATTGATATGTATAATATCTATTCAGCAAATACAAAAACTCATGCAGAACAACAAAATCTGTCTGTGCATGGTCCCTTTAGTTATAAACAGTTAGCTTTTCCATCTCCAGGGCCATCTTGTTATTTGATACAATTGGTTAGAAAGATATGTATAAGATGGAATTAATAATATTCTATTGCAATAGTAGTGTTTTGTTGCTAACTGCATTCCCTCTTCTTAGAGCAATGCCTGCAAACATACACTTCTTATTGGTGTGGAAAGATTAATTGGTTCAATTGTGGTAAAGCAAGTAATGCTCCCTTTTATATTACAGTTTATTAAGAAAGCAACTGGGCAAATGGACTGGTGCTGTCCAAGTTCTTCAAGAGTCTCAAGAAGATGTTCATTGCAGATTAGTGGCTAAAATTGAAGCACTTACTAAGAGCAGTGAGTGTTTGAGAACAGAGCTGCACCAACTAAGGCAAAATGTACAGGTAAAAAAAGAAAGAAAGAAAGCCTTACCTTGTATCTGTTACCCATCATTGTTTTCAGCAAATTTGATACCTAAATGCTCTCTTAACTTTGTACATAGTATAACATGTTAAAAGACCATGTTAAAAGATTTTCCAGAATTTGACTATTTAGAAAGTAGGCCATTTTAAGGCACTAACTGATCCAGGGTAAAGATAGACCCATCCTAATAAGTGGCGATCCCAGGGCTGCTGGCACCTGAGGCAGACCAGATGCCACCTCTCTCTTCCACTCTGCACTTACAATTATAGCCTTGGAGCGGGTTCAGAGGGGGCTGCACTTTTGCACTCTCTGTACTAGCAGAGCCAAATTTTTGTCTTAAAAAGTGAAGATTCGGCTCTTAAAGTTACCAGAGGTGGATTTTTGCCACCCCTGGTAACTAGCCGATCCCTGCCACCTGAAGTAAAGGTCCTCACCATTCCTCATGGCAGGAGCTGCCCTGATAATACTTCTCAAAAAGTCAGCTTATATACACTACTTAAAGGAAAAGGAAAGGTAAAAACTAAGTAAGCTTTATCAGAAAGATCTATGTAAATACAGTCATAAGCATTCACGGAAAAGCTGCACTGAGTCCTCTATCAAAAGTAACACAGTATTTCTTGTCTCCTTTTTTGTTAACATGTTCTTTGAGTATCTGATTTCCTCGCTCAGAAAAATCCTTCATTCCTAGGGCCAGGGTCTGCGCAGTTCACACTTCTCTCCCATCTCCTTCTCCCCCCTCCCACAAGAATGCTTCCCCCTTCCTTAGGAATGTGTAATCTAAGCTATAATTGCTACAGCAGGAATATAGGGCTCCATATGTGGTGTTGGTTCAACTCTATTTTGGAGTATTTAGTGCTTAAACTGAGACAGCCTGATCTTTAAATAAATTATATATTTATTTACAAACTAAATAAAAAGTATAAAATAAAAAGGGAAACTAACTAAGATGGAAGAAGGAAAGAGGAAAAGGTGCAATGGAAGGGAAAGGGCCTAACAAAGTATTTACAAAGCTCAGGATGTCTGTTGTCCAGGCTTTCACTTTCACAGTTGCCATGTGATGGAAAGGCATGATATCTGTTCAGAGTCGAACTGGGGACAGGGTCGGACCCCAAAGGGACCCCCACCCCCTCCCCCAAGCACGCATGTGTTAGTCTTACCCCCTTACGCATATGTTAGTTTTACCCCCATAGAGGGGCATCTGCAGGCTGGAGGAGCACCGGCAGGGAAAGGGTCTGGGCTGGTGGGGCCCACCAGGGTTTTTCTCGGTGCCCTGCCAGCCCAATCTGACCCTGTATCTGTTAACCCACTGTGTGCATGTGGGAACAGTATGGAATATCCAAAATGCAGTATTATACGTGAGCTTCCATGAGGTGAAAGTTTTGTGCATTCGGCTGATGCCACACCAGGCGTAGGGCTGATTTTTTCGGCAAGCGGAAAAACGCTTGCCGAAAATTCAGCCCTACGCCTGCTACTTGTGCCTGCACCCGAATGAATAGGATACGCTCGGGTGCAGGCACATGTAGCCGATATACGCATGAAAACGCGAGACTTTGCATTCTTTCGCGTTTTCGTGCGTATATCGGCTACATGTGCCTGCACCCGAGCGTATCCTATTCATTCGGGTGCAGGCACAAGTAGCAGGCGCAGGGCTGAATTTTCAGCAAGCGTTTTTCCGCTTGCCGAAAAAATCAGCCCTACGCCTGGTGTAGCATCAGCCTTCCACGACACAGAAAAGCAGCTGTTAACTGATTAAAGTCTCCTTTATGGGGAAAGGCAGGGAAACCCTCAGCTGAAATAGAATGTGTCCAATATATCTACATTCAACTTTTCAATGCACTCCCATAGGTACAGTCCCCATAGTGGAGACATGGGTGATATAATACCTTCATATTCATGTGGCGGAACACACAAAAAAATACGCCTCATGAGATCACAGTTCCAAATGACCATGGCAAGAGCCCCTCTGCATGTATTCCCCTTGGTAAAGGTTTGTGCAGAAACATTGGTGTGCTTAAAGTATCAACCTGTTTAAAGCATCCATTTATATCTTTCTGCTTTTTTTATTTGTTGTTCTATGCCTATATTGGTGGATTGATGTATACTTAGTACCTGCTTTTAGTGTCCTCTGTTCAGTATTATTTTATTATTATTTTAAGAGCCCTATGCATTATGCTTACTAAATGGGTTTCTGTGCAGCCGTGAAGAAATGCCTTTAAACTAAATACTTTTGAGCATGAAGACTGTATGTATCCAGAGGGCTGAGGTGGTACTCCTACTTTCTTTGTGCCTCAAACACAGGGACAAATTTGCCTTCTTAATCACAGGTCCTCCATATATGTAAATTACTGCAGTTACTGAAAAAAAGCCAGCACATGAAGCTAGAGTGTACTGTTTCTGCAGGGACATCAACAAAATATATGTATAAATGTAGTTATGCACTGAAGTAAGGTCTGTGCACAAAATATGCTAATATTAGAATTTAATTAAAAAATAAATGAAAGATAAAAACTATAAATTGCCCCATAAGTTAGAGTCCTGTACTGGGTCAGGTACCTGCAGGTTTCCAGCAAAAAAAAAAAGCGGGTGCCCCTGCCGCTAGTGGGTAGAATTTTCAGATGTGGGTCTGCAGGTCACAGGTCTTCTCTATATGCCTTATCTTAAATTAAATGATCTATGTCCTTTAATCATTTTTTCTACCCCTGACCACTTCTGATGATGTCACTTCTGGTTTGCAGCAACAGCACTTCCCGTTTAATGGTGGTCAGCGGGTCGAGGATCAGTTTGTCAATAAAGGAGTACCTGTTAAACCAGTTTTCTTGGGAGATGGTCAGTTGGGGAAGGTGACTGTTTTCTTTGTTTTAGTGACACCAGCTGTCTTTCTTTTATCTGACATAGTAATTCTTCCTAAAGCTTGCTTGGATACATTTTGGAGTCCTTTAGCCAATATTATTTCTGTCATGACACATAGCACATATATATATATATATAATTATCTGGTGGATTAATTCAGTGTTTAGCTAGTTAATGCATTGTATAATCCTGGACCTAGTGCAAACTTTGCAGTTTATTGGGACTGCTGGAGGACTTGGGGTTATCGTCACATTAACGGCTCTATTATTTGCAATTGTTATTCTATGTTAAAAAAGCCATTCTGTTAAATTGGAATGTCATTAGATTATAAAATAAAATATCATAACTATGAATGCCAGGTGTATTCTGAACAGTTTGATGTTTAATATTAATTAAATTAAATCATGTTGTATATAGAGACCCCAGATTCAAACCACATTCCATTGTTACTTTAGCTACTGCAACGTTGACACAATTAGGTCACACATACTTTATGTCAGGGATGTTCTGAACAGTTTGATGCTCAGTATGCAAAGGGTTACACAACAATGTGTCATATAAAGACCCCAAAATTTGCCTTGTAAATGTATATTTTGTGTATGTGTAAAATGTATATTTTTTCTTTCGTAGATAATACATCAGCCCTTTAAGTTAAAAGAGGAATTCATTAAAATGCCACCTGTCTGTGATTCCATTATTTTGGATGAAAGAAACGTATTGCAAGAGAGTAATTTAATTAAGGGGTTTCCAAGTTTCCAATGTTCACAATTTGTGAGTGAAAAAGATTCTTTGAGGACACAAAATGGAGAAACACTGGCACATATGAGACACTTATGTGAGTCCATAAAAGCTGTTTCAAGACATAAAACACAAGTGGGAAATGGAAATCATATTTTCAAAAATGAGAGCTTAATACCAGTGAAAGGCAATGTTGCACCAAGAGAAGATGTAGACAATTCTCCTTTAATAAACCATATTAAAATGTCCCCTATGATGAAAGAAGAAGATGAACTTCAGGCTTTGGTTGATAAACTAAAGGATGCATTATCTCTCCATATTAACCCAGGTAATGTACTTTATACTATTCTCTATAGCAGTGGTTCTCAACCTTCCTAATGCTGCAACCCTTTAATATAGTTCCTCATGTTGTGGTGACCCCCAACCATAAAATGATTCCTAAGACCATCTAAAATATGTGTTTTCTGATGGTCTTATGCGACCCCTGTGAAAGGGTTGTTCGACCCCCAAAGGGGTCCCGACCCACAGGTTGAGAACCACTTCTCTATAGCAAGTGATAGCCCAGAATAGTCCAATCACTTATTAAATGTGCCCTACTTGTAGCTCCTATTGATTAGGCAGCATGTACAGTACTCTGTCTGCATATAGCAAAATCACATGTAAATTCAAACTCTTCCCATGTGACACTATTGTTGCCACCTGTACTAGCCAGTGCTTGAATTGGAGTGAAAAAAGTGAAGGGATGCTATGTACACAGTTATAAGCCACAGTAGAAAATGGATAATGTCATTAACCCCAGAAATGCCAATAATCACCTTGCATAATCATCAGTATTAAACTGCAGTAAATGTATAGCTACAATAACCCTAGACGTTGTACGACATTGATGAAAACAGTTAATTAAGATTATTCTCATCTAGCTTTTCCATCCCCTTTCTTCTTCTCCAGAACAGGGCAATGATGTGTGTCTAAAGTTTGTCTAATGTCACTTGGCTAATATACTTTAACATTTTGTTTTTAACTTTTAAAAGATAAAAGCATTTGGTTGAAATAGGGAGGGAGGATCACATTGATTTCAAATGGGTTTGAATCAGGAAAGAGTAAATAGTGCAATAGAATCCTTAGGACACAGCACACTGATGTTAGCAGAGCAGAGACCAGACGTTGGATGAGTGAGGGAAGATCATTTTACAATGATCATATCTTTTATATTGCTCATAGGTGTTTGAACTTTCTGTCTTAAAAATGTTGTTCTTTTCTTATAGGACATCTTCCTGGGCCAAAAGAAGAGCTGTTACACACAGCAGGGCAGGTGTGTAATTCATATTCTATACTCCTTAAGAAAGTGATTGAAGCAACCTCAGAATAAGGATGTTGACAAAAAAAAACACACACCCAGATCATATGAAATGATGTCATAGAGGGAAAAAGTGACCTATTGTTGTAACACACAGTTTTTGCCTATCTGACACATGGCAGACTATCTGGGATGGTTAATGTGTAATAAAATCAAGAACTAAGCAGCCAATTAGAGGCCCTCGGTGAAAGATAATGTTTATATAAATAATTCAAAATCAATATTTTCTTTATGTAATTGTATTGCAGTTTTATTTTTATCCTAAAACTAATACTAAGTGCCTCCGTTTTTACGGTAACAGGAGGGGGAATATATGTATACAAGCCTCAGTACAATCCCCAGGCTATCTTTCAAAGCTAAATGCAAATGAAGTGATAACAAGCTCACCCCGTAAATTATGTGGTCCGGGTGTGTAAACCCCGGACCCTCCACCTCCAACACACGATTTTTAAAACAGTCCTGGCAAAGTTATTGGGAAATGCGCTCACCAAAGACAAGTGGTGGTCCAGGTGCAGCACCCTGAACCCGTAGCTTGAGGTATTAAGCGAACATCAGTTTGAAGAGAAATGGCACACACTCCTTGGTACACTAAAAACTTGTCTTTATTGTAGAGATCTTTAAAACAAAAAGGTCCTGACGCGTTTCGTATACAAAAGATACATAGTCATAAGCACAAGCCATTTTGAGCAGGTCTTGCAAGGTGCAATCATCCTGTAGTGCTTTACGTCTTATTTTGGAAGAAGTGCATGATACAATAACTTGTGTTGTAATTTTTTCATCCACATCTGTAAAAGAGCAGCTTTGAGCTAATTCTCTTAATCGTGTGACAAATGCATCCATAGTCTCTTGGGGTAGTTGTTTAGCAATTCTGAATTTGTATATTTCATATCTAACATTTGTTTTAGGGCTGAAGTAGTCAGAGAGAGCTTTGGAGCATTTAGTGTAATTGTCAGTGCTGTCAGTAGGCAGGGTACAGTAAATATCATATACTGCAGATCCAGCATAATGAAGTAACAGGGCTTTCTTTCTTTTGTCCTCATTAACCATTTTTTCCAGTTTTGTGCTAGATTATTTGCATCAGACATGTCAAAGCTGGGAATGTGTGCAGCTGCTGTGCCATTTTGTGTTCACTTTCAGTTTCAGTAGGGAAAGGTAAAAGTTGCTTATATTTTGATGTAGCTGATATACAAAATGCTGAATATTGCTGAATTATATGCAGCAATGATGATATTTTGTGGCTGATGTGACTTTGGACAGGAGCTCTTGGTAACTTAGTTCCTTATATAAAGGCCTAGTTGTATTTTATATCAGAGTACTCACTTTGCAGGGTTTAATTTCCTTTTCCTCGTCGCCAGTTATGTCTGAATCTCTCTGTGTATGCTTAAAATAAGGAGAACACGTTCAGCCTGCAGTGGAGATCCAACTTTATTCACTGTACAGTTCAATTTCCTTTCTCTGCTCCTTCCTCATTCTGTACCTCTCACTTCCTGGTTACTGCCCACCTTCCCAGCCTGCCTCTCTACCTTAAAGGTACACTGTAACTTAAACATGCAAACATTACAGGCAGGTTTGATTTTCCTGTCGGATCAGGGACTGCATCAGCTCATTAATGTGGTCCTTGGTCCGACAGCCCATATAGCTGCCCCTTTAATTAGATCGTCTGGCCAATTTTAGGTCAGATGTTGGTTGGATAGACTTGTCAGGGTTGCCCATACATGGGCAGCTAAGCTGCTGAATTGGTCTGAAGGACACGAATCGGCAGGTGAAATCTGCCATGTACGGTCACCTAGCTTCATAAATCGTTAGTGGTGGCAAAATAAAGTTATGGTTATCCAAATTACAGAAAAAACCCTTAGTAGCCTGATATCGCCCACCTAGCAAGTGGGATCTTAACATGTACAATCACCTTTAGTCAGAATCTAGTCCAATGTACTGTTTTATTATTACAGAGAAAAAGGAAATGATTTTTAAAAAATAAATGATTTGTGTAAGCGGCCTTCCCATAATTCAGAACTTGTAGGGGTTTGCAGGGGTTTGCAGATAATGCCTGCAACACTTCTCATAAAGTGATTGCTGAAGGTTGAGCTTTGTATTGTTCTTTGTAAGCCAAAGTAATAGCTTGAAATATATTAGAAGGCACCTCATGACCACTAGGTTGTATGTTACTACCTTGTAAGGAAGACAATTGGCTTATTAAGATAAAACTCAGATATTGCCTTTGGCATAAATAACTGAAGGTAAAGCAGTTGTTCAGGTAAGTTTGGAACAAAGATCTGCAGGAAAAGACATTTAGCATAAACATTAGTAGGCACCTCTTGGGTCATGGGGAGCTTTTAAAGTCCTTAGTTGGTAGCCATCTAAATCATATAGCTGTGCTTCCAGCTGGTAATATGCAAATACATCAGAGCACCATTTATTCTGTAGGGGGTAAAAGAGGCCAAGACACCAGTGATTCAAATATGAATATACAGTATTTGCAACTCCAGGATGACATAGAGATATAAAAAAATATATGTAATCTGACTGTCCAAATACAAGGACAAAGGCTAGGCAAGGTATTTATAAAACTGGCATTACTTTAAAGGGCAACGAAACACATTGGGGCCGAATTACTAAAGGTCGATAATGCTTATTGCATGCTTTTTTGCGTTAAAAAGCATGAGATAAATAAGTACTGATTCATCAAAGTCATTTCGCATGCATTAATCCGCATATCGCATCCGCAAAAAAACGCATCAATAACTGCAAAGCATTATTTCGCATTGCGTTAATTTGCGAATAGAAATAGTACTAACGCATGATTCACAAACACATATGAAGCCTTAAACGTGCAAAATATCGCTTTAATCTGTGCAAATATTAACACCTACTTGGGGCAGGCGGTACTTAAAGAATATTGTGGTTTGTGAGCGTTTGGCAACACAACATGGGGTTTGCAGTCAGATTTTTTCAAGTATGTGATCATCCTAGAGTGATGCATCCTCCAGTTTTCAGGGAAATGGGAATTTTCAGAACAGTAGTTTTCAGAAAGTAATGGTTATGTGCGGAATATTGTGCTAATATCGGACGCGGCGAGATATATCGCGCAACGAGAAATAACGCACGCGGCGGAAAATAACACAAGAAAATCAATCATCGCAAGTTAAATAACGCAAAGAACATCGCTTCTTAATTATGACAAGTGTCATTTTAGTGAATCGTGCGTTAAGTCGCAAAAAATAAGAAGTGACAACATTTTTAACACATGCTATAAATAGCGCTCGTTTTATCGACCTTTAGTGAATCGGCCCCATTATTTGATATACTGTCAAGAGTTCCCAGGACATGCTAATCTGCAATCCAATCATACATTTCTCTGCTTTTTGAGTGATAAATCTGTTTTCAAGAAGAGAATCCAGGACTGTGCATCTTCCTCACCATGACATTGTACAATAACTTATGTGCCAAATTTTATTTAGCCAATCGGTTTTTGTGTTTTTCATTTATTTTTGCAAATACATTTTTATTGTTTTAACATGTTAAAGCTTTATAAGTATACAAGTAGCATATATATATAAAAGTAGGCACAAAAATGCACAAGTTCTTACTTACAGCGTTGTAATGACATGTAATTTCTCGTGCCTTTAACTATATGTTTCCTAAATAAACTAATTTAACAAAACAAAGTGCCTGATGTCTTTGTTCTGGAATAACCAAACAGGAAGAAAAAAAAAAGATTTACTCAAAATCTTAATGGAAACCATCTACAAGTATAAAAGGTAGTTTAATATTTGAATGATAGCCTCTTTCTGACACTTAAAAAAAGTTATTTCGAGAGGAGGAATAAGTCAAGTCCAGATATGATAGCTCTAGGCTCCCAAATTTTACGAAATTTACCATGAGTGCTGGATAATGTAGATATTTGCTAAATACTGATAGGGATGTATAAAGAGCCTTAATCATATTTTAAATTACTTGGCCAAAGTTCCATTAATATATAAATTAGATAGTCCCATATACTGTAGCAAAAACCTAATGTATATCAAGGCTTAATAATGTATATCAATGGCAATATTTTTATTTTTACCTACACCAACTTTTTTCCCACACCCGTTTCACCAAAACATAAACCCAGACGTGCCAGAATAAATACTACAGAAGATGGATACTCTGCAAATTTGCTTAGAGATGCCAATATAATTAATCATGTAAATTAAAAATGTTATCCCCAGCTGTGCCATTGTAATGACTGTGGAAATGGCCAATCAACAAAAAATGGCCAGAGACAATCTGCAGTTGGTCTTCATTTATTTTTTTATTTATTTAGGTTTCTGCTTTGCATTCCTACAGTTTGGTTTTTAACAGCAATCCAGTTGCTAGGGTCTTATTTACCCTAGCAACCAGGCAGTAGATTGAATGAGAGTCTGGGGTTGGCTGCATATTATGGTACACTGGCTCCTGGGCAGGTTAAGGGACAAAGAGTCCCACAATGAAAACAAGCTGCAGGGCCTTTTTAAGGCCTGGTGGGCCCTGGGCCAAAATCCAAAGAGTGGGACCCTATTATTCTGCTGCATGCAGCATGGCAATATTTTTATTTTTAACTACACAAACTTTTTGCTCACACCCGTTTCACCAAAACATAAACCCAGACGTGCCAGAATAATTACTACAGAAGATGGATACTCTGCAAATTTACTTAGAGATGCCAATATAATTAATAATGTAAGTTAAAAATGTTATCCCCAGCTGTGCCATTGTAATGACTGTGGAAAAGGCCAATCGACAAAAAATGGCCAATGAGACAATCTGCAGTTGATCTTCATCTTAAACACCCAGACTGACCTCTGTAACATGGACAACCATGGCAGTCACTATCCTCAGCCAGACACTACAGTCCCAGGGCAGAGCAGAACAGGGCCCTACCACTTTGGCTGCCCAGTGGCAGCCATTATGCTAGCATGTCTGAATGTAGACACCTTCAATTGCCCACCCTTTAGGCCTTGGGGAGAATCAACAAAACACTGCCATTATCAGTGCACAGTGCGTGTCATCAATATTACCCCTGCCTCTTCCTCGGGTTCCTTAATCAAAGCAGAAGCAAACATATTTCCCTCTTCGTAATAGACTCTTCCACCATAACTGGTATGCAAATGAGCTGCAGATGCTGGGTATAGCCTTGGCCAGTAGGGCACACAGCTCTACTGCTGCTGTGGGAGAGGGAACTGTTATTTAATGGGGGGGGGGGGCAGCATCACTACTGGCTGCAGGTTTAACTATACTGTATTGATATTTTTACATAGCATTTACATTCTATTCTGCTGATGAGGCCTAGTTTAGGTGCATTGCTCTATCTTTCACCATCAGGGACTCCTAATGACACAACCTCAATGCAGCTTACACAACTGCAGAGGAAATATTTGCCACATACAACTGAGTGTCCCTGTCATTTAGCCAATTGTCATCTTTTTTATTGCTTTGTGTTAAATACCAGGGGTTTAATTCCATTTATTGCTTTGTTGGCACAGACTGTCTTTAGCTGTTTGGCAGATCGTACAGGCTATACTTGCAATCGGTCTTGATCTGAGACAATCTGCAGTTGGTCTTCATTTATTTTTTCATTTATTTAGGTTTCTGCTTTGCATTCCTACAGTTTGGTTTTTAACAGCAATCCAGTTGCTAGGGTCTTATTTACCCTAGCAACCAGGCAGTGGATTGAACGAGAGTCTGGGGTTGGCTGCATATTATGGTACACTGGCTCCTGGGCAGGTTAAGGGCCAAAGAGTCCTACAATGAAAGCAAGCTGCAGGGCCCTTTTAAGGCCTTGGTGGGCCCTGGGCCAAAATCCAAAGATTGGGACCCTATTATCCTGCTGCATGCAGCATGGCAATATTTTTATTTTTACCTACACCAACTTTTTGCCCACACCCGTTTCACCAAAACATAAACCCAGACGTGCCAGAATAAATACTACAGAAGATGGATACTCTGCAAATTTGCTTAGAGATGCCAATATAATTAATAATGTAAATTAAAAATGTTATCCCCAGCTGTGCCATTGTAATGACTGTGGAAATGGCCAATCAACAAAAAATGGCCAATGAGACAATCTGCAGTTGGTCTTCATTTATTTTTTTATTTATTTAGGTTTCTGCTTTGCATTCCTACAGTTTGGTTTTTAACAGCAATCCAGTTGCTAGGGTCTTATTTACCCTAGCAACCAGGCAGTAGATTGAATGAGAGTCTGGGGTTGGCTGCATATTATGGTACACTGGCTCCTGGGCAGGTTAAGGGACAAAGAGTCCCACAATGAAAGCAAGCTGCAGGGCCTTTTTAAGGCCTTGGTGGGCCCTGGGCCAAAATCCAAAGAGTGGGACCCTATTATTCTGCTGCATGCAGCATGGCAATATTTTTATTTTTAACTACACAAACTTTTTGCTCACACCCGTTTCACCAAAACATAAACCCAGACGTGCCAGAATAATTACTACAGAAGATGGATACTCTGCAAATTTACTTAGAGATGCCAATATAATTAATAATGTAAGTTAAAAATGTTATCCCCAGCTGTGCCATTGTAATGACTGTGGAAAAGGCCAATCGACAAAAAATGGCCAATGAGACAATCTGCAGTTGATCTTCATCTTAAACACCCAGACTGACCTCTGTAACATGGGCAACCATGGCAGTCACTATCCTCAGCCAGACACTACAGTCCCAGGGCAGAGCAGAACAGGGCCCTACCACTTTGGCTGCCCAGTGGCAGCCATTATGCTAGCATGTCCGAATGTAGACACCTTCAATTGCCCACCCTTTAGGCCTTGGGGAGAATCAACAAAACACTGCCATTATCAGTGCACAGTGCGTGTCATCAATATTACCCCTGCCTCTTCCTCGGGTTCCTTAATCAAAGCAGAAACAAACATATTTCCCTCTTCGTAATAGACTCTTCCACCATAACTGGTATGCAAATGAGCTGCAGATGCTGGGTATAGCCTTGGCCAGTAGGGCACACAGCTCTACTGCTGCTGTGGGAGAGGGAACTGTTATTTAATGGGGGGGGGGGGGGGCAGCATCACTACTGGCTGCAGGTTTAACTATACTGTATTGATATTTTTACATAGCATTTACATTCTATTCTGCTGATGAGGCCTAGTTTAGGTGCATTGCTCTATCTTTGACCATCAGGGACTCCTAATGACACAACCTCAATGCAGCTTACACAACTGCAGAGGAAATATTTGCCACACACAACTGAGTGTCCCTGTCATTTAGCCAATTGTCATCTTTTTTATTGCTTTGTGTTAAATACCAGGGGTTTTATTCCATTTATTGCTTTGTTGGCACAGACTGTCTTTAGCTGTTTGGCAGATCGTACAGGCTATACTTGCAATCGGTCTTGATCTGAGACAATCTGCAGTTGGTCTTCATTTATTTTTTCATTTATTTAGGTTTCTGCTTTGCATTCCTACAGTTTGGTTTTTAACAGCAATCCAGTTGCTAGGGTCTTATTTACCCTAGCAACCAGGCAGTGGATTGAACGAGAGTCTGGGGTTGGCTGCATATTATGGTACACTGGCTCCTGGGCAGGTTAAGGGCCAAAGAGTCCTACAATGAAAGCAAGCTGCAGGGCCCTTTTAAGGCCTTGGTGGGCCCTGGGCCAAAATCCAAAGATTGGGACCCTATTATCCTGCTGCATGCAGCATGGCAATATTTTTATTTTTACCTACACCAACTTTTTGCCCACACCCGTTTCACCAAAACATAAACCCAGACGTGCCAGAATAAATACTACAGAAGATGGATACTCTGCAAATTTGCTTAGAGATGCCAATATAATTAATCATGTAAATTAAAAATGTTATCCCCAGCTGTGCCATTGTAATGACTGTGGAAATGGCCAATCAACAAAAAATGGCCAATGAGACAATCTGCAGTTGGTCTTCATTTATTTTTTATTTATTTAGGTTTCTGCTTTGCATTCCTACAGTTTGGTTTTTAACAGCAATCCAGTTGCTAGGGTCTTATTTACCCTAGCAACCAGGCAGTAGATTGAATGAGAGTCTGGGGTTGGCTGCATATTATGGTACACTGGCTCCTGGGCAGGTTAAGGGACAAAGAGTCCTACAATGAAAGCAAGCTGCAGGGCCTTTTTAAGGCCTTGGTGGGCCCTGGGCCAAAATCCAAAGAGTGGGACCCTATTATTCTGCTGCATGCAGCATGGCAATATTTTTATTTTTAACTACACAAACTTTTTGCTCACACCCGTTTCACCAAAACATAAACCCAGACGTGCCAGAATAATTACTACAGAAGATGGATACTCTGCAAATTTACTTAGAGATGCCAATATAATTAATAATGTAAGTTAAAAATGTTATCCCCAGCTGTGCCATTGTAATGACTGTGGAAAAGGCCAATCGACAAAAAATGGCCAATGAGACAATCTGCAGTTGATCTTCATCTTAAACACCCAGACTGACCTCTGTAACATGGGCAACCATGGCAGTCACTATCCTCAGCCAGACACTACAGTCCCAGGGCAGAGCAGAACAGGGCCCTACCACTTTGGCTGCCCAGTGGCAGCCATTATGCTAGCATGTCTGAATGTAGACACCTTCAATTGCCCACCCTTTAGGCCTTGGGGAGAATCAACAAAACACTGCCATTATCAGTGCACAGTGCGTGTCATCAATATTACCCCTGCCTCTTCCTCGGGTTCCTTAATCAAAGCAGAAACAAACATATTTCCCTCTTCGTAATAGACTCTTCCACCATAACTGGTATGCAAATGAGCTGCAGATGCTGGGTATAGCCTTGGCCAGTAGGGCACACAGCTCTACTGCTGCTGTGGGAGAGGGAACTGTTATTTAATGGGGGGGGGGGGGGGCAGCATCACTACTGGCTGCAGGTTTAACTATACTGTATTGATATTTTTACATAGCATTTACATTCTATTCTGCTGATGAGGCCTAGTTTAGGTGCATTGCTCTATCTTTGACCATCAGGGACTCCTAATGACACAACCTCAATGCAGCTTACACAACTGCAGAGGAAATATTTGCCACACACAACTGAGTGTCCCTGTCATTTAGCCAATTGTCATCTTTTTTATTGCTTTGTGTTAAATACCAGGGGTTTTATTCCATTTATTGCTTTGTTGGCACAGACTGTCTTTAGCTGTTTGGCAGATCGTACAGGCTATACTTGCAATCGGTCTTGATCTGAGACAATCTGCAGTTGGTCTTCATTTATTTTTTCATTTATTTAGGTTTCTGCTTTGCATTCCTACAGTTTGGTTTTTAACAGCAATCCAGTTGCTAGGGTCTTATTTACCCTAGCAACCAGGCAGTGGATTGAACGAGAGTCTGGGGTTGGCTGCATATTATGGTACACTGGCTCCTGGGCAGGTTAAGGGCCAAAGAGTCCTACAATGAAAGCAAGCTGCAGGGCCCTTTTAAGGCCTTGGTGGGCCCTGGGCCAAAATCCAAAGATTGGGACCCTATTATCCTGCTGCATGCAGCATGGCAATATTTTTATTTTTACCTACACCAACTTTTTGCCCACACCCGTTTCACCAAAACATAAACCCAGACGTGCCAGAATAAATACTACAGAAGATGGATACTCTGCAAATTTGCTTAGAGATGCCAATATAATTAATCATGTAAATTAAAAATGTTATCCCCAGCTGTGCCATTGTAATGACTGTGGAAATGGCCAATCAACAAAAAATGGCCAATGAGACAATCTGCAGTTGGTCTTCATTTATTTTTTTATTTATTTAGGTTTCTGCTTTGCATTCCTACAGTTTGGTTTTTAACAGCAATCCAGTTGCTAGGGTCTTATTTACCCTAGCAACCAGGCAGTAGATTGAATGAGAGTCTGGGGTTGGCTGCATATTATGGTACACTGGCTCCTGGGCAGGTTAAGGGCCAAAGAGTCCCACAATGAAAGCAAGCTGCAGGGCCTTTTTAAGGCCTTGGTGGGCCCTGGGCCAAAATCCAAAGAGTGGGACCCTATTATTCTGCTGCATGCAGCATGGCAATATTTTTATTTTTAACTACACAAACTTTTTGCTCACACCCGTTTCACCAAAACATAAACCCAGACGTGCCAGAATAATTACTACAGAAGATGGATACTCTGCAAATTTACTTAGAGATGCCAATATAATTAATAATGTAAGTTAAAAATGTTATCCCCAGCTGTGCCATTGTAATGACTGTGGAAAAGGCCAATCGACAAAAAATGGCCAATGAGACAATCTGCAGTTGATCTTCATCTTAAACACCCAGACTGACCTCTGTAACATGGGCAACCATGGCAGTCACTATCCTCAGCCAGACACTACAGTCCCAGGGCAGAGCAGAACAGGGCCCTACCACTTTGGCTGCCCAGTGGCAGCCATTATGCTAGCATGTCCGAATGTAGACACCTTCAATTGCCCACCCTTTAGGCCTTGGGGAGAATCAACAAAACACTGCCATTATCAGTGCACAGTGCGTGTCATCAATATTACCCCTGCCTCTTCCTCGGGTTCCTTAATCAAAGCAGAAACAAACATATTTCCCTCTTCGTAATAGACTCTTCCACCATAACTGGTATGCAAATGAGCTGCAGATGCTGGGTATAGCCTTGGCCAGTAGGGCACACAGCTCTACTGCTGCTGTGGGAGAGGGAACTGTTATTTAATGGGGGGGGGGGGGGCAGCATCACTACTGGCTGCAGGTTTAACTATACTGTATTGATATTTTTACATAGCATTTACATTCTATTCTGCTGATGAGGCCTAGTTTAGGTGCATTGCTCTATCTTTGACCATCAGGGACTCCTAATGACACAACCTCAATGCAGCTTACACAACTGCAGAGGAAATATTTGCCACACACAACTGAGTGTCCCTGTCATTTAGCCAATTGTCATCTTTTTTATTGCTTTGTGTTAAATACCAGGGGTTTTATTCCATTTATTGCTTTGTTGGCACAGACTGTCTTTAGCTGTTTGGCAGATCGTACAGGCTATACTTGCAATCGGTCTTGATCTGAGACAATCTGCAGTTGGTCTTCATTTATTTTTTCATTTATTTAGGTTTCTGCTTTGCATTCCTACAGTTTGGTTTTTAACAGCAATCCAGTTGCTAGGGTCTTATTTACCCTAGCAACCAGGCAGTGGATTGAACGAGAGTCTGGGGTTGGCTGCATATTATGGTACACTGGCTCCTGGGCAGGTTAAGGGCCAAAGAGTCCTACAATGAAAGCAAGCTGCAGGGCCCTTTTAAGGCCTTGGTGGGCCCTGGGCCAAAATCCAAAGATTGGGACCCTATTATCCTGCTGCATGCAGCATGGCAATATTTTTATTTTTACCTACACCAACTTTTTGCCCACACCCGTTTCACCAAAACATAAACCCAGACGTGCCAGAATAAATACTACAGAAGATGGATACTCTGCAAATTTGCTTAGAGATGCCAATATAATTAATAATGTAAATTAAAAATGTTATCCCCAGCTGTGCCATTGTAATGACTGTGGAAATGGCCAATCAACAAAAAATGGCCAATGAGACAATCTGCAGTTGGTCTTCATTTATTTTTTTATTTATTTAGGTTTCTGCTTTGCATTCCTACAGTTTGGTTTTTAACAGCAATCCAGTTGCTAGGGTCTTATTTACCCTAGCAACCAGGCAGTAGATTGAATGAGAGTCTGGGGTTGGCTGCATATTATGGTACACTGGCTCCTGGGCAGGTTAAGGGACAAAGAGTCCCACAATGAAAGCAAGCTGCAGGGCCTTTTTAAGGCCTTGGTGGGCCCTGGGCCAAAATCCAAAGAGTGGGACCCTATTATTCTGCTGCATGCAGCATGGCAATATTTTTATTTTTAACTACACAAACTTTTTGCTCACACCCGTTTCACCAAAACATAAACCCAGACGTGCCAGAATAATTACTACAGAAGATGGATACTCTGCAAATTTACTTAGAGATGCCAATATAATTAATAATGTAAGTTAAAAATGTTATCCCCAGCTGTGCCATTGTAATGACTGTGGAAAAGGCCAATCGACAAAAAATGGCCAATGAGACAATCTGCAGTTGATCTTCATCTTAAACACCCAGACTGACCTCTGTAACATGGGCAACCATGGCAGTCACTATCCTCAGCCAGACACTACAGTCCCAGGGCAGAGCAGAACAGGGCCCTACCACTTTGGCTGCCCAGTGGCAGCCATTATGCTAGCATGTCCGAATGTAGACACCTTCAATTGCCCACCCTTTAGGCCTTGGGGAGAATCAACAAAACACTGCCATTATCAGTGCACAGTGCGTGTCATCAATATTACCCCTGCCTCTTCCTCGGGTTCCTTAATCAAAGCAGAAACAAACATATTTCCCTCTTCGTAATAGACTCTTCCACCATAACTGGTATGCAAATGAGCTGCAGATGCTGGGTATAGCCTTGGCCAGTAGGGCACACAGCTCTACTGCTGCTGTGGGAGAGGGAACTGTTATTTAATGGGGGGGGGGGGGGCAGCATCACTACTGGCTGCAGGTTTAACTATACTGTATTGATATTTTTACATAGCATTTACATTCTATTCTGCTGATGAGGCCTAGTTTAGGTGCATTGCTCTATCTTTGACCATCAGGGACTCCTAATGACACAACCTCAATGCAGCTTACACAACTGCAGAGGAAATATTTGCCACACACAACTGAGTGTCCCTGTCATTTAGCCAATTGTCATCTTTTTTATTGCTTTGTGTTAAATACCAGGGGTTTTATTCCATTTATTGCTTTGTTGGCACAGACTGTCTTTAGCTGTTTGGCAGATCGTACAGGCTATACTTGCAATCGGTCTTGATCTGAGACAATCTGCAGTTGGTCTTCATTTATTTTTTCATTTATTTAGGTTTCTGCTTTGCATTCCTACAGTTTGGTTTTTAACAGCAATCCAGTTGCTAGGGTCTTATTTACCCTAGCAACCAGGCAGTGGATTGAACGAGAGTCTGGGGTTGGCTGCATATTATGGTACACTGGCTCCTGGGCAGGTTAAGGGCCAAAGAGTCCTACAATGAAAGCAAGCTGCAGGGCCCTTTTAAGGCCTTGGTGGGCCCTGGGCCAAAATCCAAAGATTGGGACCCTATTATCCTGCTGCATGCAGCATGGCAATATTTTTATTTTTACCTACACCAACTTTTTGCCCACACCCGTTTCACCAAAACATAAACCCAGACGTGCCAGAATAAATACTACAGAAGATGGATACTCTGCAAATTTGCTTAGAGATGCCAATATAATTAATCATGTAAATTAAAAATGTTATCCCCAGCTGTGCCATTGTAATGACTGTGGAAATGGCCAATCAACAAAAAATGGCCAATGAGACAATCTGCAGTTGGTCTTCATTTATTTTTTATTTATTTAGGTTTCTGCTTTGCATTCCTACAGTTTGGTTTTTAACAGCAATCCAGTTGCTAGGGTCTTATTTACCCTAGCAACCAGGCAGTAGATTGAATGAGAGTCTGGGGTTGGCTGCATATTATGGTACACTGGCTCCTGGGCAGGTTAAGGGACAAAGAGTCCCACAATGAAAGCAAGCTGCAGGGCCTTTTTAAGGCCTTGGTGGGCCCTGGGCCAAAATCCAAAGAGTGGGACCCTATTATTCTGCTGCATGCAGCATGGCAATATTTTTATTTTTAACTACACAAACTTTTTGCTCACACCCGTTTCACCAAAACATAAACCCAGACGTGCCAGAATAATTACTACAGAAGATGGATACTCTGCAAATTTACTTAGAGATGCCAATATAATTAATAATGTAAGTTAAAAATGTTATCCCCAGCTGTGCCATTGTAATGACTGTGGAAAAGGCCAATCGACAAAAAATGGCCAATGAGACAATCTGCAGTTGATCTTCATCTTAAACACCCAGACTGACCTCTGTAACATGGGCAACCATGGCAGTCACTATCCTCAGCCAGACACTACAGTCCCAGGGCAGAGCAGAACAGGGCCCTACCACTTTGGCTGCCCAGTGGCAGCCATTATGCTAGCATGTCTGAATGTAGACACCTTCAATTGCCCACCCTTTAGGCCTTGGGGAGAATCAACAAAACACTGCCATTATCAGTGCACAGTGCGTGTCATCAATATTACCCCTGCCTCTTCCTCGGGTTCCTTAATCAAAGCAGAAACAAACATATTTCCCTCTTCGTAATAGACTCTTCCACCATAACTGGTATGCAAATGAGCTGCAGATGCTGGGTATAGCCTTGGCCAGTAGGGCACACAGCTCTACTGCTGCTGTGGGAGAGGGAACTGTTATTTAATGGGGGGGGGGGGGGGGGCAGCATCACTACTGGCTGCAGGTTTAACTATACTGTATTGATATTTTTACATAGCATTTACATTCTATTCTGCTGATGAGGCCTAGTTTAGGTGCATTGCTCTATCTTTGACCATCAGGGACTCCTAATGACACAACCTCAATGCAGCTTACACAACTGCAGAGGAAATATTTGCCACACACAACTGAGTGTCCCTGTCATTTAGCCAATTGTCATCTTTTTTATTGCTTTGTGTTAAATACCAGGGGTTTTATTCCATTTATTGCTTTGTTGGCACAGACTGTCTTTAGCTGTTTGGCAGATCGTACAGGCTATACTTGCAATCGGTCTTGATCTGAGACAATCTGCAGTTGGTCTTCATTTATTTTTTCATTTATTTAGGTTTCTGCTTTGCATTCCTACAGTTTGGTTTTTAACAGCAATCCAGTTGCTAGGGTCTTATTTACCCTAGCAACCAGGCAGTGGATTGAACGAGAGTCTGGGGTTGGCTGCATATTATGGTACACTGGCTCCTGGGCAGGTTAAGGGCCAAAGAGTCCTACAATGAAAGCAAGCTGCAGGGCCCTTTTAAGGCCTTGGTGGGCCCTGGGCCAAAATCCAAAGATTGGGACCCTATTATCCTGCTGCATGCAGCATGGCAATATTTTTATTTTTACCTACACCAACTTTTTGCCCACACCCGTTTCACCAAAACATAAACCCAGACGTGCCAGAATAAATACTACAGAAGATGGATACTCTGCAAATTTGCTTAGAGATGCCAATATAATTAATCAATGTAAATTAAAAATGTTATCCCCAGCTGTGCCATTGTAATGACTGTGGAAATGGCCAATCAACAAAAAATGGCCAATGAGACAATCTGCAGTTGGTCTTCATTTATTTTTTTATTTATTTAGGTTTCTGCTTTGCATTCCTACAGTTTGGTTTTTAACAGCAATCCAGTTGCTAGGGTCTTATTTACCCTAGCAACCAGGCAGTAGATTGAATGAGAGTCTGGGGTTGGCTGCATATTATGGTACACTGGCTCCTGGGCAGGTTAAGGGACAAAGAGTCCCACAATGAAAGCAAGCTGCAGGGCCTTTTTAAGGCCTTGGTGGGCCCTGGGCCAAAATCCAAAGAGTGGGACCCTATTATTCTGCTGCATGCAGCATGGCAATATTTTTATTTTTAACTACACAAACTTTTTGCTCACACCCGTTTCACCAAAACATAAACCCAGACGTGCCAGAATAATTACTACAGAAGATGGATACTCTGCAAATTTACTTAGAGATGCCAATATAATTAATAATGTAAGTTAAAAATGTTATCCCCAGCTGTGCCATTGTAATGACTGTGGAAAAGGCCAATCGACAAAAAATGGCCAATGAGACAATCTGCAGTTGATCTTCATCTTAAACACCCAGACTGACCTCTGTAACATGGGCAACCATGGCAGTCACTATCCTCAGCCAGACACTACAGTCCCAGGGCAGAGCAGAACAGGGCCCTACCACTTTGGCTGCCCAGTGGCAGCCATTATGCTAGCATGTCTGAATGTAGACACCTTCAATTGCCCACCCTTTAGGCCTTGGGGAGAATCAACAAAACACTGCCATTATCAGTGCACAGTGCGTGTCATCAATATTACCCCTGCCTCTTCCTCGGGTTCCTTAATCAAAGCAGAAACAAACATATTTCCCTCTTCGTAATAGACTCTTCCACCATAACTGGTATGCAAATGAGCTGCAGATGCTGGGTATAGCCTTGGCCAGTAGGGCACACAGCTCTACTGCTGCTGTGGGAGAGGGAACTGTTATTTAATGGGGGGGGGGGGGGCAGCATCACTACTGGCTGCAGGTTTAACTATACTGTATTGATATTTTTACATAGCATTTACATTCTATTCTGCTGATGAGGCCTAGTTTAGGTGCATTGCTCTATCTTTGACCATCAGGGACTCCTAATGACACAACCTCAATGCAGCTTACACAACTGCAGAGGAAATATTTGCCACACACAACTGAGTGTCCCTGTCATTTAGCCAATTGTCATCTTTTTTATTGCTTTGTGTTAAATACCAGGGGTTTTATTCCATTTATTGCTTTGTTGGCACAGACTGTCTTTAGCTGTTTGGCAGATCGTACAGGCTATACTTGCAATCGGTCTTGATCTGAGACAATCTGCAGTTGGTCTTCATTTATTTTTTCATTTATTTAGGTTTCTGCTTTGCATTCCTACAGTTTGGTTTTTAACAGCAATCCAGTTGCTAGGGTCTTATTTACCCTAGCAACCAGGCAGTGGATTGAACGAGAGTCTGGGGTTGGCTGCATATTATGGTACACTGGCTCCTGGGCAGGTTAAGGGCCAAAGAGTCCTACAATGAAAGCAAGCTGCAGGGCCCTTTTAAGGCCTTGGTGGGCCCTGGGCCAAAATCCAAAGATTGGGACCCTATTATCCTGCTGCATGCAGCATGGCAATATTTTTATTTTTACCTACACCAACTTTTTGCCCACACCCGTTTCACCAAAACATAAACCCAGACGTGCCAGAATAAATACTACAGAAGATGGATACTCTGCAAATTTGCTTAGAGATGCCAATATAATTAATCATGTAAATTAAAAATGTTATCCCCAGCTGTGCCATTGTAATGACTGTGGAAATGGCCAATCAACAAAAAATGGCCAATGAGACAATCTGCAGTTGGTCTTCATTTATTTTTTATTTATTTAGGTTTCTGCTTTGCATTCCTACAGTTTGGTTTTTAACAGCAATCCAGTTGCTAGGGTCTTATTTACCCTAGCAACCAGGCAGTAGATTGAATGAGAGTCTGGGGTTGGCTGCATATTATGGTACACTGGCTCCTGGGCAGGTTAAGGGACAAAGAGTCCCACAATGAAAGCAAGCTGCAGGGCCTTTTTAAGGCCTTGGTGGGCCCTGGGCCAAAATCCAAAGAGTGGGACCCTATTATTCTGCTGCATGCAGCATGGCAATATTTTTATTTTTAACTACACAAACTTTTTGCTCACACCCGTTTCACCAAAAACATAAACCCAGACGTGCCAGAATAATTACTACAGAAGATGGATACTCTGCAAATATCTCTCTC